>NW_021822211.1:0-182500 GCF_901001165.1 Salmo trutta
TTGTCAGTTTGTTGTCACATTTTGAACTTTCTGCTGTATAGAGCGAGAGAAATGGTAACTCCCACCCTGTGCAGCACTGTGTAAAGTTTCAGATGAATGTCACAGAGGGTAGAGTCAAAATCAAGGCCCCAGTGAGAATCGAACTCACGACCCCTGGTTTACAAGACCAGTGCTCTAACCACTGAGCTATGGAGCCATTCTTCAGAAAACTCCTTTAATAGTCTCCTCTCCTCCTTTACTTTTCTCCTTTCCTTCATGACCATCTATTTGTTATTTTTAGGGGTAGATCAGCTTTAATATTGCAGATAGAATGTGGGTTTTTTCAATGTAATGTCTGCTTTATTTCCAATCCCTCATACATTTTTTACAAACATTTTATTTTATTATTTTCCCATAACCCTACCACCCCTCCCTAATTTGAGTAAATTAATGGACAACAATACTTAGGCTTCTACTTCTAGCTTATACGTACTATACACATATTACGGACACAGTATATTTTACATTAGTCATATATTTGTATTTATTTTACGTACCACCCTTCAGCTACCCTCAACCACTCCCACCAATCTCTGAAAACCATCCCATTTTATAATGGTACACTTATCATAGTTCAGTTGTATTCCAGAGAGGTTAGAGAAATTATCTAGATTGTCTATGGGATCAAAACGGTGGATTTAAAAGAAAGCATGAGTCCTCAGCGTACAATGACACCTTTGTTTTTAAGACTCAGATTTCTATCCCCTTGATATTATTGTTGGATCTGATTTTAATAGCTATCATTTTGATGGCCATAATAAATAGATATGTCGATAGTGGACAACCTTGTTTCACTCCTCTTGACAGTAATACCCTCTTCCGACAACATCCGGTGAAATTGGAAAGCGCCAAATTCAAATGACAAAGTCATAATATTAAACATTCATGAACATACAAGTGTCTTATATCATTTAAAAGCTTAACTTCCTGTTAATCCAACTGCGTTGTCAGATTTCAAAAAGGCTTTATGGCAAAAGCATACCATGTGATTATCTGACGACAGCTCCCCACATCAAAAATGTTTTTTCAACCAGCACAGGCTTCACAAAATCACAAATAGTGATTAAATAAATCACTTACCTTTGAAGATCTTCCTCTGTTTGCAATCCCAAGGGTCCCAGCTACGCAATGAATGTTTGTTTTGTTCGATAAAGTCCTTCTTTATATGCAAAAAAGTCAGTTGAGTTGGCGCCATTGATTTCAGTAATCCACTCCTTCAACATGCATACAAAGCAATCCAAAAGCAACCGGTAAACTTCGTCCAAACAAGTCAAACAATTTTTCTATTCAATCCTCAGGTACCCTAATATGTAAATAAACTATAATATTTCAGACGGAAAGAACGGTGTTCAATAGGAAAGGAAAATAACGAAGAGCGCGCCCTCATTCACGTGCGCACAAAAGCCTAATTTTCCTGTTGAGCTCCCTTGGAAGAAACGACTATTACTTGTTTGTTTTTCAAGAAACAAGCCTGAAACCCTGTATAAAGACTGTTGACATCTAGTGGAATCCATAGGTACTACAATATGGGAATAATTTTTATATGTAGGCCCATAGACTTGCATTGGAAAGGCCTGTTACCGCCCCCCAAAAATATATTTCTGGATGGATTTTCCTCGGGTTTTTGAATGCCATATCAATTCTGTTATACTCACAGACATTATTTTAACAGTTTAGAAACTTCAAAGTGTTTTCTATCAAATTCTACCAATTATATGCATTTCCTAGCTTCTGGGCCTGAGTAACAGGCAGTTTGCTTTGGGCACGTCAGTCAGGCAGAAATTCAGGATACTGCCCCCTAGCCCTAAGAAGTTTTAATACTTTCTCAGAAGTAGCCATTATTTACCATACTGAACAAAATATATATGCAACACGCAACAACTGAAAAGATTTTACTGAGTTACAGTTAATATAAGGAAAAATTCAAGTTAATGTTGTTATTCTTTCAACATGCATCACTGGTTTACATGACCTCTGCTACTCCTGTCTCTAGTTTCAGCCCTTTTTTAATCATGATGGGCGGCCCAGGACAGAATCGGCAAACGTGGAATGGTATCGTCAGTTTGTTTGGCAATGTCTCTGACAGTAGTAATACAGGGATATTTTTGCAGGGCGATATTGTCAGTTTGTTGTCACATTTTGAACTTTCTGCTGTATAGAGCGAGAGAAATGGTAACTCCCACCCTGTGCAGCACTGTGTAAAGTCTCAGATGAATGTCACAGAGGGTAGAGTCAAAATCAAGGCCCCAGTGAGAATCGAACTCACGACCCCTGGTTTACAAGACCAGTGCTCTAACCACTGAGCTATGGAGCCATTCTTCAGAAAACTCCTTTAATAGTCTCCTCTCCTCCTTTACTTTTCTCCTTTCCTTCATGACCATCTATTTGTTATTTTTAGGGGTAGATCAGCTTTAATATTGCAGATAGAATGTGTGTTTTTTCAATGTAATGTCTGCTTTATTTCCAATCCCTCATACATTTTTTACAAACATTTTAGTTTATTATTTTCCCATAACCCTACCACCCCTCCCTAATTTGAGTAAATTAATGGACAACAATACTTAGGCTTCTACTTCTAGCTTATACGTACTATACACATATTACGGACACAGTATATTTTACATTAGTCATATATTTGTATTTATTTTACGTACCACCCTTCAGCTACCCTCAACCACTCCCACCAATCTCTGAAAACCATCCCATTTTATAATGGTACACTTATCATAGTTCAGTTGTATTCCAGAGAGGTTAGAGAAATTATCTAGATTGTCTATGGGATCAAAACGGTGGATTTAAAAGAAAGCATGAGTCCTCAGCGTACAATGACACCTTTGTTTTTAAGACTCAGATTTCTATCCCCTTGATATTATTGTTGGATCTGATTTTAATAGCTATCATTTTGATGGCCATAATAAATAGATATGTCGATAGTGGACAACCTTGTTTCACTCCTCTTGACAGTAATACCCTCTTCCGACAACATCCGGTGAAATTGGAAAGCGCCAAATTCAAATGACAAAGTCATAATATTAAACATTCATGAACATACAAGTGTCTTATATCATTTAAAAGCTTAACTTCCTGTTAATCCAACTGCGTTGTCAGATTTCAAAAAGGCTTTATGGCAAAAGCATACCATGTGATTATCTGACGACAGCTCCCCACATCAAAAATGTTTTTTCAACCAGCACAGGCTTCACAAAATCACAAATAGTGATTAAATAAATCACTTACCTTTGAAGATCTTCCTCTGTTTGCAATCCCAAGGGTCCCAGCTACGCAATGAATGTTTGTTTTGTTCGATAAAGTCCTTCTTTATATGCAAAAAAGTCAGTTGAGTTGGCGCCATTGATTTCAGTAATCCACTCCTTCAACATGCATACAAAGCAATCCAAAAGCAACCGGTAAACTTCGTCCAAACAAGTCAAACAATTTTTCTATTCAATCCTCAGGTACCCTAATATGTAAATAAACTATAATATTTCAGACGGAAAGAACGGTGTTCAATAGGAAAGGAAAATAACGAAGAGCGCGCCCTCATTCACGTGCGCACAAAAGCCTAATTTTCCTGTTGAGCTCCCTTGGAAGAAACGACTATTACTTGTTTGTTTTTCAAGAAACAAGCCTGAAACCCTGTATAAAGACTGTTGACATCTAGTGGAATCCATAGGTGCTACAATATGGGAATAATTTTTATATGTAGGCCCATAGACTTGCATTGGAAAGGCCTGTTACCGCCCCCCAAAAATATATTTCTGGATGGATTTTCCTCGGGTTTTTGAATGCCATATCAATTCTGTTATACTCACAGACATTATTTTAACAGTTTAGAAACTTCAAAGTGTTTTCTATCAAATTCTACCAATTATATGCATTTCCTAGCTTCTGGGCCTGAGTAACAGGCAGTTTGCTTTGGGCACGTCAGTCAGGCAGAAATTCAGGATACTGCCCCCTAGCCCTAAGAAGTTTTAATACTTTCTCAGAAGTAGCCATTATTTACCATACTGAACAAAATATATATGCAACACGCAACAACTGAAAAGATTTTACTGAGTTACAGTTAATATAAGGAAAAATTCAAGTTAATGTTGTTATTCTTTCAACATGCATCACTGGTTTACATGACCTCTGCTACTCCTGTCTCTAGTTTCAGCCCTTTTTTAATCATGATGGGCGGCCCAGGACAGAATCGGCAAACGTGGAATGGTATCGTCAGTTTGTTTGGCAATGTCTCTTACAGTAGTAATACAGGGATATTTTTGCAGGGCGATATTGTCAGTTTGTTGTCACATTTTGAACTTTCTGCTGTATAGAGCGAGAGAAATGGTAACTCCCACCCTGTGCAGCACTGTGTAAAGTTTCAGATGAATGTCACAGAGGGTAGAGTCAAAATCAAGGCCCCAGTGAGAATCGAACTCACGACCCCTGGTTTACAAGACCAGTGCTCTAACCACTGAGCTATGGAGCCATTCTTCAGAAAACTCCTTTAATAGTCTCCTCTCCTCCTTTACTTTTCTCCTTTCCTTCATGACCATCTATTTGTTATTTTTAGGGGTAGATCAGCTTTAATATTGCAGATAGAATGTGTGTTTTTTCAATGTAATGTCTGCTTTATTTCCAATCCCTCATACATTTTTTACAAACATTTTAGTTTATTATTTTCCCATAACCCTACCACCCCTCCCTAATTTGAGTAAATTAATGGACAACAATACTTAGGCTTCTACTTCTAGCTTATACGTACTATACACATATTACGGACACAGTATATTTTACATTAGTCATATATTTGTATTTATTTTACGTACCACCCTTCAGCTACCCTCAACCACTCCCACCAATCTCTGAAAACCATCCCATTTTATAATGGTACACTTATCATAGTTCAGTTGTATTCCAGAGAGGTTAGAGAAATTATCTAGATTGTCTATGGGATCAAAACGGTGGATTTAAAAGAAAGCATGAGTCCTCAGCGTACAATGACACCTTTGTTTTTAAGACTCAGATTTCTATCCCCTTGATATTATTGTTGGATCTGATTTTAATAGCTATCATTTTGATGGCCATAATAAATAGATATGTCGATAGTGGACAACCTTGTTTCACTCCTCTTGACAGTAATACCCTCTTCCGACAACATCCGGTGAAATTGGAAAGCGCCAAATTCAAATGACAAAGTCATAATATTAAACATTCATGAACATACAAGTGTCTTATATCATTTAAAAGCTTAACTTCCTGTTAATCCAACTGCGTTGTCAGATTTCAAAAAGGCTTTATGGCAAAAGCATACCATGTGATTATCTGACGACAGCTCCCCACATCAAAAATGTTTTTTCAACCAGCACAGGCTTCACAAAATCACAAATAGTGATTAAATAAATCACTTACCTTTGAAGATCTTCCTCTGTTTGCAATCCCAAGGGTCCCAGCTACGCAATGAATGTTTGTTTTGTTCGATAAAGTCCTTCTTTATATGCAAAAAAGTCAGTTGAGTTGGCGCCATTGATTTCAGTAATCCACTCCTTCAACATGCATACAAAGCAATCCAAAAGCAACCGGTAAACTTCGTCCAAACAAGTCAAACAATTTTTCTATTCAATCCTCAGGTACCCTAATATGTAAATAAACTATAATATTTCAGACGGAAAGAACGGTGTTCAATAGGAAAGGAAAATAACGAAGAGCGCGCCCTCATTCACGTGCGCACAAAAGCCTAATTTTCCTGTTGAGCTCCCTTGGAAGAAACGACTATTACTTGTTTGTTTTTCAAGAAACAAGCCTGAAACCCTGTATAAAGACTGTTGACATCTAGTGGAATCCATAGGTGCTACAATATGGGAATAATTTTTATATGTAGGCCCATAGACTTGCATTGGAAAGGCCTGTTACCGCCCCCCAAAAATATATTTCTGGATGGATTTTCCTCGGGTTTTTGAATGCCATATCAATTCTGTTATACTCACAGACATTATTTTAACAGTTTAGAAACTTCAAAGTGTTTTCTATCAAATTCTACCAATTATATGCATTTCCTAGCTTCTGGGCCTGAGTAACAGGCAGTTTGCTTTGGGCACGTCAGTCAGGCAGAAATTCAGGATACTGCCCCCTAGCCCTAAGAAGTTTTAATACTTTCTCAGAAGTAGCCATTATTTACCATACTGAACAAAATATATATGCAACACGCAACAACTGAAAAGATTTTACTGAGTTACAGTTAATATAAGGAAAAATTCAAGTTAATGTTGTTATTCTTTCAACATGCATCACTGGTTTACATGACCTCTGCTACTCCTGTCTCTAGTTTCAGCCCTTTTTTAATCATGATGGGCGGCCCAGGACAGAATCGGCAAACGTGGAATGGTATCGTCAGTTTGTTTGGCAATGTCTCTTACAGTAGTAATACAGGGATATTTTTGCAGGGCGATATTGTCAGTTTGTTGTCACATTTTGAACTTTCTGCTGTATAGAGCGAGAGAAATGGTAACTCCCACCCTGTGCAGCACTGTGTAAAGTTTCAGATGAATGTCACAGAGGGTAGAGTCAAAATCAAGGCCCCAGTGAGAATCGAACTCACGACCCCTGGTTTACAAGACCAGTGCTCTAACCACTGAGCTATGGAGCCATTCTTCAGAAAACTCCTTTAATAGTCTCCTCTCCTCCTTTACTTTTCTCCTTTCCTTCATGACCATCTATTTGTTATTTTTAGGGGTAGATCAGCTTTAATATTGCAGATAGAATGTGTGTTTTTTCAATGTAATGTCTGCTTTATTTCCAATCCCTCATACATTTTTTACAAACATTTTAGTTTATTATTTTCCCATAACCCTACCACCCCTCCCTAATTTGAGTAAATTAATGGACAACAATACTTAGGCTTCTACTTCTAGCTTATACGTACTATACACATATTACGGACACAGTATATTTTACATTAGTCATATATTTGTATTTATTTTACGTACCACCCTTCAGCTACCCTCAACCACTCCCACCAATCTCTGAAAACCATCCCATTTTATAATGGTACACTTATCATAGTTCAGTTGTATTCCAGAGAGGTTAGAGAAATTATCTAGATTGTCTATGGGATCAAAACGGTGGATTTAAAAGAAAGCATGAGTCCTCAGCGTACAATGACACCTTTGTTTTTAAGACTCAGATTTCTATCCCCTTGATATTATTGTTGGATCTGATTTTAATAGCTATCATTTTGATGGCCATAATAAATAGATATGTCGATAGTGGACAACCTTGTTTCACTCCTCTTGACAGTAATACCCTCTTCCGACACATCCGGTGAAATTGGAAAGCGCCAAATTCAAATGACAAAGTCATAATATTAAACATTCATGAACTATACAAGTGTCTTATATCATTTAAAAGCTTAACTTCCTGTTAATCCAACTGCGTTGTCAGATTTCAAAAAGGCTTTATGGCAAAAGCATACCATGTGATTATCTGACGACAGCTCCCCACATCAAAAATGTTTTTTCAACCAGCACAGGCTTCACAAAATCACAAATAGTGATTAAATAAATCACTTACCTTTGAAGATCTTCCTCTGTTTGCAATCCCAAGGGTCCCAGCTACGCAATGAATGTTTGTTTTGTTCGATAAAGTCCTTCTTTATATGCAAAAAAGTCAGTTGAGTTGGCGCCATTGATTTCAGTAATCCACTCCTTCAACATGCATACAAAGCAATCCAAAAGCAACCGGTAAACTTCGTCCAAACAAGTCAAACAATTTGTCTATTCAATCCTCAGGTACCCTAATATGTAAATAAACTATAATATTTCAGACGGAAAGAACGGTGTTCAATAGGAAAGGAAAATAACGAAGAGCGCGCCCTCATTCACGTGCGCACAAAAGCCTAATTTTCCTGTTGAGCTCCCTTGGAAGAAACAACTATTACTTGTTTGTTTTTCAAGAAACAAGCCTGAAACCCTGTATAAAGACTGTTGACATCTAGTGGAATCCATAGGTACTACAATATGGGAATAATTTTTATATGTAGGCCCATAGACTTGCATTGGAAAGGCCTGTTACCGCCCCCAAAAAATATATTTCTGGATGGATTTTCCTCGGGTTTTTGAATGCCATATCAATTCTGTTATACTCACAGACATTATTTTAACAGTTTAGAAACTTCAAAGTGTTTTCTATCAAATTCTACCAATTATATGCATTTCCTAGCTTCTGGGCCTGAGTAACAGGCAGTTTGCTTTGGGCACGTCAGTCAGGCAGAAATTCAGGATACTGCCCCCTAGCCCTAAGAAGTTTTAATACTTTCTCAGAAGTAGCCATTATTTACCATACTGAACAAAATATATATGCAACACGCAACAACTGAAAAGATTTTACTGAGTTACAGTTAATATAAGGAAAAATTCAAGTTAATGTTGTTATTCTTTCAACATGCATCACTGGTTTACATGACCTCTGCTACTCCTGTCTCTAGTTTCAGCCCTTTTTTAATCATGATGGGCGGCCCAGGACAGAATCGGCAAACGTGGAATGGTATCGTCAGTTTGTTTGGCAATGTCTCTTACAGTAGTAATACAGGGATATTTTTGCAGGGCGATATTGTCAGTTTGTTGTCACATTTTGAACTTTCTGCTGTATAGAGCGAGAGAAATGGTAACTCCCACCCTGTGCAGCACTGTGTAAAGTTTCAGATGAATGTCACAGAGGGTAGAGTCAAAATCAAGGCCCCAGTGAGAATCGAACTCACGACCCCTGGTTTACAAGACCAGTGCTCTAACCACTGAGCTATGGAGCCATTCTTCAGAAAAATCCTTTAATAGTCTCCTCTCCTCCTTTACTTTTCTCCTTTCCTTCATGACCATCTATTTGTTATTTTTAGGGGTAGATCAGCTTTAATATTGCAGATAGAATGTGGGTTTTTTCAATGTAATGTCTGCTTTATTTCCAATCCCTCATACATTTTTTACAAACATTTTAGTTTATTATTTTCCCATAACCCTACCACCCCTCCCTAATTTGAGTAAATTAATGGACAACAATACTTAGGCTTCTACTTCTAGCTTATACGTACTATACACATATTACGGACACAGTATATTTTATATTAGTCATATATTTGTATTTATTTTACGTACCACCCTTCAACTACCCTCAACCACTCCCACCAATCTCTGAAAACCATCCCATTTTATAATGGTACACTTATCATAGTTCAGTTGTATTCCAGAGAGGTTAGAGAAATTATCTAGATTGTCTATGGGATCAAAACGGTGGATTTAAAAGAAAGCATGAGTCCTCAGCGTACAATGACACCTTTGTTTTTAAGACTCAGATTTCTATCCCCTTGATATTATTGTTGGATCTGATTTTAATAGCTATCATTTTGATGGCCATAATAAATAGATATGTCGATAGTGGACAACCTTGTTTCACTCCTCTTGACAGTAATACCCTCTTCCGACAACATCCGGTGAAATTGGAAAGCGCCAAATTCAAATGAAAAAGTCATAATATTAAACATTCATGAATATACAAGTGTCTTATATCATTTAAAAGCTTAACTTCCTGTTAATCCAACTGCGTTGTCAGATTTCAAAAAGGCTTTATGGCAAAAGCATACCATGTGATTATCTGACGACAGCTCCCCACATCAAAAATGTTTTTTCAACCAGCACAGGCTTCACAAAATCACAAATAGTGATTAAATAAATCACTTACCTTTGAAGATCTTCCTCTGTTTGCAATCCCAAGGGTCCCAGCTACGCAATGAATGTTTGTTTTGTTCGATAAAGTCCTTCTTTATATGCAAAAAAGTCAGTTGAGTTGGCGCCATTGATTTCAGTAATCCACTCCTTCAACATGCATACAAAGCAATCCAAAAGCAACCGGTAAACTTCGTCCAAACAAGTCAAACAATTTGTCTATTCAATCCTCAGGTACCCTAATATGTAAATAAACTATAATATTTCAGACGGAAAGAACGGTGTTCAATAGGAAAGGAAAATAACGAAGAGCGCGCCCTCATTCACGTGCGCACAAAAGCCTAATTTTCCTGTTGAGCTCCCTTGGAAGAAACAAATATTACTTGTTTGTTTTTCAAGAAACAAGCCTGAAACCCTGTATAAAGACTGTTGACATCTAGTGGAATCCATAGGTACTACAATATGGGAATAATTTTTATATGTAGGCCCATAGACTTGCATTGGAAAGGCCTGTTACCGCCCCCAAAAAATATATTTCTGGATGGATTTTCCTCGGGTTTTTGAATGCCATATCAATTCTGTTATACTCACAGACATTATTTTAACAGTTTAGAAACTTCAAAGTGTTTTCTATCAAATTCTACCAATTATATGCATTTCCTAGCTTCTGGGCCTGAGTAACAGGCAGTTTGCTTTGGGCACATCAGTCAGGCAGAAATTCAGGATACTGCCCCCTAGCCCTAAGAAGTTTTAATACTTTCTCAGAAGTAGCCATTATTTACCATACTGAACAAAATATATATGCAACACGCAACAACTGAAAAGATTTTACTGAGTTACAGTTAATATAAGGAAAAATTCAAGTTAATGTTGTTATTCTTTCAACATGCATCACTGGTTTACATGACCTCTGCTACTCCTGTCTCTAGTTTCAGCCCTTTTTTAATCATGATGGGCGGCCCAGGACAGAATCGGCAAACGTGGAATGGTATCGTCAGTTTGTTTGGCAATGTCTCTTACAGTAGTAATACAGGGATATTTTTGCAGGGCGATATTGTCAGTTTGTTGTCACATTTTGAACTTTCTGCTGTATAGAGCGAGAGAAATGGTAACTCCCACCCTGTGCAGCACTGTGTAAAGTTTCAGATGAATGTCACAGAGGGTAGAGTCAAAATCAAGGCCCCAGTGAGAATCGAACTCACGACCCCTGGTTTACAAGACCAGTGCTCTAACCACTGAGCTATGGAGCCATTCTTCAGAAAACTCCTTTAATAGTCTCCTCTCCTCCTTTACTTTTCTCCTTTCCTTCATGACCATCTATTTGTTATTTTTAGGGGTAGATCAGCTTTAATATTGCAGATAGAATGTGGGTTTTTTCAATGTAATGTCTGCTTTATTTCCAATCCCTCATACATTTTTTACAAACATTTTAGTTTATTATTTTCCCATAACCCTACCACCCCTCCCTAATTTGAGTAAATTAATGGACAACAATACTTAGGCTTCTACTTCTAGCTTATACGTACTATACACATATTACGGACACAGTATATTTTATATTAGTCATATATTTGTATTTATTTTACGTACCACCCTTCAGCTACCCTCAACCACTCCCACCAATCTCTGAAAACCATCCCATTTTATAATGGTACACTTATCATAGTTCAGTTGTATTCCAGAGAGGTTAGAGAAATTATCTAGATTGTCTATGGGATCAAAACGGTGGATTTAAAAGAAAGCATGAGTCCTCAGCGTACAATGACACCTTTGTTTTTAAGACTCAGATTTCTATCCCCTTGATATTATTGTTGGATCTGATTTTAATAGCTATCATTTTGATGGCCATAATAAATAGATATGTCGATAGTGGACAACCTTGTTTCACTCCTCTTGACAGTAATACCCTCTTCCGACAACATCCGGTGAAATTGGAAAGCGCCAAATTCAAATGACAAAGTCATAATATTAAACATTCATGAACATACAAGTGTCTTATATCATTTAAAAGCTTAACTTCCTGTTAATCCAACTGCGTTGTCAGATTTCAAAAAGGCTTTATGGCAAAAGCATACCATGTGATTATCTGACGACAGCTCCCCACATCAAAAATGTTTTTTCAACCAGCACAGGCTTCACAAAATCACAAATAGTGATTAAATAAATCACTTACCTTTGAAGATCTTCCTCTGTTTGCAATCCCAAGGGTCCCAGCTACGCAATGAATGTTTGTTTTGTTCGATAAAGTCCTTCTTTATATGCAAAAAAGTCAGTTGAGTTGGCGCCATTGATTTCAGTAATCCACTCCTTCAACATGCATACAAAGCAATCCAAAAGCAACCGGTAAACTTCGTCCAAACAAGTCAAACAATTTGTCTATTCAATCCTCAGGTACCCTAATATGTAAATAAACTATAATATTTCAGACGGAAAGAACGGTGTTCAATAGGAAAGGAAAATAACGAAGAGCGCGCCCTCATTCACGTGCGCACAAAAGCCTAATTTTCCTGTTGAGCTCCCTTGGAAGAAACGACTATTACTTGTTTGTTTTTCAAGAAACAAGCCTGAAACCCTGTATAAAGACTGTTGACATCTAGTGGAATCCATAGGTGCTACAATATGGGAATAATTTTTATATGTAGGCCCATAGACTTGCATTGGAAAGGCCTGTTACCGCCCCCCAAAAATATATTTCTGGATGGATTTTCCTCGGGTTTTTGAATGCCATATCAATTCTGTTATACTCACAGACATTATTTTAACAGTTTAGAAACTTCAAAGTGTTTTCTATCAAATTCTACCAATTATATGCATTTCCTAGCTTCTGGGCCTGAGTAACAGGCAGTTTGCTTTGGGCACGTCAGTCAGGCAGAAATTCAGGATACTGCCCCCTAGCCCTAAGAAGTTTTAATACTTTCTCAGAAGTAGCCATTATTTACCATACTGAACAAAATATATATGCAACACGCAACAACTGAAAAGATTTTACTGAGTTACAGTTAGCTTCTTGGGGCAATTTGGGACGCTAGCGTGCCACCCGTGGCGCACCCTATCAACAGCAGGTGCATTTCAAGAGCGGCAAATTTGAAACCAAATAAATGTCAAAATTCAAATTTCTCAAACATACAACTATCTTACACCCTTTGAAAGATAAACATCTCCTTAATCTAACCACGTCGTCCGATTTCAAAAAGGTTTTACGGCGAAAGCATAAAGTTAGGTTATGTTAGGAGAGTACATTGACAATAGCTGTGTGTAATGCATTGTCAATTCAAAGACAGGCGTCACCAAAACCATAAAATCAGCTAAAATTATGCACTAACCTTTTACAATCTCCATCAAATGACACTCCTAGGACATTATGTTAGACAATGCATGCATTTTTAGTTCTATCAAGTTCATATTTATATCCAAAAACAGCGTTTTACTATGGCGTTGATGTTCAGGAAATCGTTTCCCTCCAATAACCGGCAGTCAAGTCATCACATCAAAATAATTAATTAATATTAGAAAACATTGGTAAAATATTATATTGTCATTCAAAGAATTATAGATTTACATCTCTTGAACGCAATCGACTTGCCAGATTTAAAAATAACCTTACTGGGAAATCACACTTTGCAATAATCTGAGCACTGCGCCCAGAAAAATACGCTTTGCGATACAGACTAACCGCCATGTTGGAGAGATCTAAAATCGAAAATACTATGTAAATAATCCATTACCTTTTGATTCCCTTCATCAGATGTCATTTCCAGGAATCCCAGGTCCATAACGAATGTAGTTTTGTTCAAAAAAGCTCATCATTTATGTCCAAAAAGCTCTGTGTTGTTAGCACATGATCTAAGCCAGCCGGACTTCACTTCACGAACGGAAAAAATATATTTACGTTCGTTCAAACATGTCAAACGTTGTATCGCATAAATCATTAGTGCCTTTTTTAACCAGAACATGAATAAAATTCAAGGCGGACGATTGGGTTCTCTTTTAAAACGTATTGGAACGAGAGTACCCAACATGAACTAGCACGCCAGGTGTCTAATCGGCCATCACCGTTCTATGGCTCTTGTTCGGTCAGATCTCAGAGTAGAAGACTCAAAACACTTTGTAAAGGCTGGTGACATCTTGTGGAAGCAATAGGAAGTGCCAAAACATTCATCAGCCCCTTTGTTTTTCAATGGCATAGGCTTAAAGTCAATTCAACACATCAGGTATCCACTTCCTGTCAGAATCTGTCTCAGGGTTTTGCCTGCCAAATGAGTTCTGTTATACTCACAGACACCATTCAAACAGTTTTAGAAACTTTAGGGTCTTTTCTATTCATATATAATAAGTATATGCATATTCTAGTTACTGGGTAGGATTAGTAACCAGATTAAATCGGGTACATTTTTTTATCCAGCCGTGAAAATACTGCCCCCTAGCCCCAACAGGTTAACAAAACACACCACCCTGAACCACATAAAACAAATACCCTCTGCCACGTCCTGACCAAACTACAAAACAATTAACCTTATACTGGCCAGGACGTGACAGTACCCCCCCCTTAAAGGTGCTACCCCGGAAGCACCTTAACAAAAAATAACCCCAAGCAACACCAAAAGAAAAATTCCCCTTTACTAAAGGGAGGGAAGGGAGGGTGGCTGCCGTCAACGACGGCACTGTGCTACACCCCCCCTCCCCAACCCATCTATTTCTGGAGGTGGCTCCGGCTCAGGCCGTTCCAGGCTGTCTGGGCAGTCTGGCAGCTCGGGACAGTCTGGGCAGTCTGGCAGCTCGGGACAGTCTGGGCAGTCTGGCAACTCGGGACAGTCTGGGCAGTCTGGCCACTCCGGCAGTTCAGGGCAGTCTGGCCACTCCGGCAGTTCAGGACAGTCTGGCCACTCCGGCAGATCAGGGCAGTCTGGCCACTCCGGCAGATCAGGGCAGTCTGGCCACTCCGGCAGATCAGGGCAGTCTGGCCACTCCGGCAGTTCAGGGCAGTCTGGCCACTCCGGCAGTTCAGGGCAGTCTGGCCACTCCGGCAGTTCAGGGCAGTCTGGCCACTCCGGCAGTTCAGGGCAGTCTGGCCACTCTGGCAGTTCAGGGCAGTCTGGCCACTCTGGCAGTTCAGGGCAGTCTGGCCAGTCTGGCCACTCTGGCAGTTCAGGGCAGTCTGGCCACTCCGGCAGTTCAGCGCAGTCTGGCCACTCCGGCAGTTCAGCGCAGTCTGGCCACTCCGGCAGTTCAGCGCAGTCTGACCTCTCTGGCGACTGTGACAACAAACTGACAATATCGCCCTGCAAAAATAATTCTCCCTGTATTACTACTGTAAGAGACATTGCCAAACAAACTGACGATACCATTCCACGTTTGCCGATTCTGTCCTGGGCCGCCCATCATGATTAAAAAAGGGCTGAAACTAGAGACAGGAGTAGCAGAGGTCATGTAAACCAGTGATGCATGTTGAAAGAATAACAACATTAACTTGAATCTTTCCTTATATTAACTGTAACTCAGTAAAATCTTTTCAGTTGTTGCGTGTTGCATATATATTTTGTTCAGTATGGTAAATAATGGCTACTTCTGAGAAAGTATTAAAACTTCTTAGGGCTAGGGGGCAGTATCCTGAATTTCTGCCTGACTGACGTGCCCAAAGCAAACTGCCTGTTACTCAGGCCCAGAAGCTAGGAAATGCATATAATTGGTAGAATTTGATAGAAAACACTTTGAAGTTTCTAAACTGTTAAAATAATGTCTGTGAGTATAACAGAATTGATATGGCAGGCAAAACCTGAGGAAAATCCATCCAGAAATATATTTTTGGGGGGCGGTAACAGGCCTTTCCAATGCAAGTCTATGGGCCTACATATAAAAATTATTCCCATATTGTAGTACCTATGGATTCCACTAGATGTCAACAGTCTTTATACAGGGTTTCAGGCTTGTTTCTTGAAAAACAAACAAGTAATAGTCGTTTCTTCCAAGGGAGCTCAACAGGAAAATTAGGCTTTTGTGCGCACGTGAATGAGGGCGCGCTCTTCGTTATTTTCCTTTCCTATTGAACACCGTTCTTTCCGTCTGAAATATTATAGTTTATTTACATATTAAGGTACCTGAGGATTGAATAGAAAAATTGTTTGACTTGTTTGGACAAAGTTTATCGGTAGCTTTTGGATTGCTTTGTATGCATGTTGAAGGAGTGGATTACTGAAATCAATGGCGCCAACTCAACTGACTTTTTTGGATATAAAGAAGGACTTTATCGAACAAAACAAACATTCATTGCGTAGCTGGGACCCTTGGGTTTTGCAAACAGAGGAAGATCTTCAAAGGTAAGTGATTTATTTAATCACTATTTGTGATTTTGTGAAGCCTGTGCTGGTTGAAAAAATATTTTTGATGTGGGGAGCTGTCGTCAGATAATCACATGGTATGCTTTTGCCATAACGCCTTTTTGAAATCTGACAACGCAGTTGGATTAACAGGAAGTTAAGCTTTTAAATGATATAAGACACTTGTATGTTCATGAATGTTTAATATTATGACATTGTCATTTGAATTTGGCGCTTTCCAATTTCACCGGATGTTGTCAGAAGAGGGTATTACTGTCAAGAGGAGTGAAACAAGGTTGTCCACTATCGACATATCTATTTATTATGGCCATCAAAATGATAGCTATTAAAATCAGATCCAACAATAATATCAAGGGGATAGAAATCTGAGTCTTAAAAACAAAGGTGTCATTGTACGCTGAGGACTCATGCTTTCTTTTAAATCCACCGTTTTGATCCCATAGACAATCTAGATAATTTCTCTAACCTCTCTGGAATACAACTGAACTATGATAAGTGTACCATTATAAAATGGGATGGTTTTCAGAGATTGGTGGGAGTGGTTGAGGGTAGCTGAAGGGTGGTACGTAAAATAAATACAAATATATGACTAATGTAAAATATACTGTGTCCGTAATATGTGTATAGTACGTATAAGCTAGAAGTAGAAGCCTAAGTATTGTTGTCCATTAACCTGTTATGGTATAGGGGGCAGTATTTTCACGGCTGGATAAAAAAATGTACCCGATTTAATCTATAATATGCATATACTTATTATATATGGATAGAAAACACCCTAAAGTTTCTAAAACTGTTTGAATGGTGTCTGTGAGTATAACAGAACTCATTTGGCAGGCAAAACCCTGAGACAGATTCTGACAGGAAGTGGATACCTGATGTGTTGAATTTACTTTAAGCCTATGCCATTGAAAAACAAAGGGGCTGAGGAATGTTTTGGCACTTCCTATTGCTTCCACTAGATGTCACCAGCCTTTACAAAGTGTTTTGAGTCTTATACTGTGAGATCTGACCGAACAAGAGCCTTGGAACGGTGATGGCCCATTAGACACCTGGCGCGCGAGTTCATGTTGGGTACTCTCGTTCCAATACGTTTTAAAAGAGAACCCAATCGTCCGCCTTGAATTTTATTCATGTTCTGGTTAAAAAAGGCACTAATGATTTATGCGATACAACGTTTGACATGTTTGAACGAACGTAAATATATTTTTTCCGTTTGTGAAGTGAAGTTAAGTCCGGCTGGCTTAGATCATGTGCTAACAACACGGAGCTTTTTGGACATAAATGATGAGCTTTTTTGAACAAAACTACATTCGTTATGGACCTGGGATTCCTGGAAATGACATCTGATGAAGAGAATCAAAAGGTAATGGATTATTTACATAGTATTTTCGATTTTAGATCTCTCCAACATGGCGGTTAGTCTGTATCGCAAAGCGTATTTTTCTGGGCGCAGTGCTCAGATTATTGCAAAGTGTGATTTCCCAGTAAGGTTATTTTTAAATCTGGCAAGTCGATTGCGTTCAAGAGATGTAAATTTATAATTCTTTGAATGACAATATAATATTTTACCAATGTTTTCTAATATTAATTAATTATTTTGTTGTGATGACTTGACTGCTGGTTATTGGAGGGAAACGATTTCCTGAACATCAACGCCATAGTAAAACGCTGTTTTTGGATATAAATATGAACTTGATAGAACTAAAAATGCATGCATTGTCTAACATAATGTCCTAGGAGTGTCATCTGATGGAGATTGTAAAAGGTTAGTGCATAATTTTAGCTGATTTTATGGTTTTGGTGACGCCTGTCTTTGAATTGACAATACATTACACACAGCTATTGTCAATGTACTCTCCTAACATAACCTAACTTTATGCTTTCGCCGTAAAACCTTTTTGAAATCGGACAACGTGGTTAGATTAAGGAGATGTTTATCTTTCAAAGGGTGTAAGATAGTTGTATGTTTGAGAAATTTGAATTTTGACATTTATTTGGTTTCAAATTTGCCGCTCTTGAAATGCACCTGCTGTTGATAAGATGCGCCACGGGTGGCACGCTAGCGTCCCACATAGCCCCAAGAAGTTAAAAGGGTGTTTGATTTAGTAATTCCGGGTTTTGGTTTATGTTTAGGTATTTCTATGTGGAGTCTAGTGAGTGTATGTCTATGGTTGATTAATTGGGGTTGGGACTCTCAGTTGAAGGCAGATGTTGTCTATCTGCCTTTGATTGAGAGTCCCATATAGTAGGGTGTGTTTGTGTTTGGTATTTGTGGGTGATTGTTCTGTGTTGAGCCTTAGGCTTTGCCAGACTGTTTGTTGGGCGTTCGTTAGTTCTTGTGTTTTTGTTATTTTTGTATTCATTTTTTTGAAAATAAATAATCATTTAAGATGAGCATACACATACCTGCTGCGTTTTGGTCCTCCTTCACCGACGATAACCGTGACAGCGTTAAGCCATTGGTTCATTGTCTTTTGGCAGAGTAGGAGTCACCATATATATGCCTCTGTACTTCAGAAAAGACAACGTGTCAAAATATGACAACAAACTAACAGTATCACCCTCAATTAATTATGACCTACTGCACTACTGTAAGATACACATCACCCTGCCAAACAAACTGACTTCCTACATTTACATTTTGAGGATAACATTCCTTGTTTGCACATCCCGCCATGGGTATCACTTAAAACGGTCTGAAACTAAAGATTAGCCGAGGTCATGTGTCTGTTGATATTAAATACAAAAAATGTATTTCACCTTTATTTAACCAGGTAGGCAAGTTGAGAACAAGTTCTCATTTACAATTGCAACCTGGCCAAGATAAAGCAAAGCAGTTTGAAACATACAACAACACAGAGTTACACATGGAGTAAAACAAACATACAGTCAATAATACAGTAGAAAAATAAGTCTATATACAATGTGAGCAAATGAGGTGAGATAAGGGAGGCAAAAAAAGGCCATGGTGGCGAAGTACATACAATATAGCAAGTAAAACACTGGAATGGTAGATTTGCAGTGGAAGAAAGTGCAAAGTAGAAATAGAAATAATGGGGTGCAAAGGAGCAAAATAAATAAATAAATAAATAAATACAGTAGGGGAAGAGGTAGTTGTTTGGGCTAAATTATAGATGGGCTATGTACAGGTGCAGTAATCTGTGAGCTGCTCTGACAGCTGGTGCTTAAAGCTAGTGAGGGAGATAAGTGTTTCCAGTTTCAGAGACTTTTGTAGTTCGTTCCAGTCATTGGCAGCAGAGAACTGGAAGGAGAGGCGGCCAAAGGAGGAATTGGCTTTGGGGGTGACCAGTGAGATATACCTGCTGGAGCGTGTGCTACAGGTGGGTGCTGCTATGGTGACCAGCGAGCTGAGATAAGGGGGGACTTTACCTAGCAGGGTCTTGTAGATGACCTGGAGCCAGAGGGTTACATTAAAGATAATGCAAAGAGCGTTGTGATGAAGGATTGCCATAAGCTGAATTGAGAGACTGGGCTGTGTAGTTTAGTTATTATCTAGCAGATGGATTTTCTCCTAAATTCTCAAAAGTAAGTACAGTGCACTGGTCAACAATGCGCCTTTGATTCAATCCCGGCTGTTGTACTGTCTGGCTTTGACATCAGAGAAGGTATTTTATTAAAATGGCCACTGGTTGATTATCAAGGGGCCCAAGTAGGCTAGGGGGGTGTTATAAGAATTTACAGGTGAACAAAAGGGAGAGCAGTGGTAGGTAAAGTCAATCAATCAATCCGGGTTTATTGCAAGTTGCAACAGGGAGACACCACCCAGCGCAGAAACTTTCCCTGATTGCAGTGGTATAAAAAGTACTACATTCTCAAGTAAAGCTCCCTTAATAGAAAATGACTCAAGTAAAAGTGAAAGTCACCCAGTAAAATACTACTTGAGTAAAAGTATTTGGTTTTAAATATACTTAAGTATAAAAATTAAATGTAGTTGCTAAAATATAATTAAGTATCAAAAGTTAAAGTTAAATTATGAATAATAAAAAATTCCTTATATTAAGCAAACCAGACATCACAATTTTCTTGTTTTTTAAATTTAATTATCCACGGATTGTGTGTCTGAAAGCATGCATTTTTCTAGCTCTGGGTACTCAGACAAGGCTGTAGATCAGAGTTCATCAACTAGGTTTGGCCTCGGGACATTTCTGAGCTAATAGTCGGTGGGCCAGAACATAGGTATTATATAATATTAGCACAATTAATTGCCCTACACTACAAATTGAACAACAATTTTAACACATCTGATTAGTACATAATACATTCAGTGGCAATAACATAATCATTTCGATCTGATTACGCTCATAAAATCACCATGTCTCTATTAAATCATTAATTTTGTCTATTTCTCTGTGAGTTGATTGGTGGGGGAAAACCGGTCTACATAGGCTACTGTAGGCTACACTAATCTTTTTTAAGTCAACATTCGTTCAGAAAAATTAGCTTGATAGCAAGAGAAAATGTCGCTCTTAAAAAGTTTCAAAAGAAAGGTGGATAATGGAAAGTTTCAGGGAAGAATATACAGAGAGATATGCATTCATTTTACCATATTATTTTCTCACTGCCAAGCCAGCGTGACTAATTTATTTGCAATGAAAATGTCGCTGTTGGCAAAGAATTCAATCTCAGACGTTATTATGAATCCAAGCATGGAACTTTCAAAGTGGCCTTCCCGCCTGTAACGCCCTGGCCATAGAGAGGGGTTTTTTGTTCTTTATTTTGGTTAGGCCACGGTGTTACATTGGGTGGGCGTTCTATGATCTTTTTCTAGGTTTTTTGTATTTCTTTGTTTTGGGCCGTGTGTGGCTCCCAATCAGGCACAGCTGTAGTTCGTTGTTGTTGATTGGGAGTCACACCTAAGGAGCATGTTTTTCCTTTGGGTTTTGTGGGTAATTGTGTTTCTGTTTGGTTTTGTACCTAGCAGAACTGTAGGCTGTCGTTCATATTCGTGTTTTGTTTAAAGTGTTTCTATTAATTAAATATTGAATATGAACACTCACTCCGCTGCGTATTGGTCCACCTTTTCCGACGATGACTTCTCTGTTTCATCTGACGACGAAGACAGCCGTTACACCGCCCCAGAGGCCCGACGCAGAAACATTGAAGCATTAACTGCAAGCTAGACACACAGCTTTTTTGGCTGACATATTCAGTCACTTAAACGGGTTAAATCTGCAGTTACAAATAAGAGGAAAAACAGTCATGTGCATGGTGTAAAAACTTGAGGCCTTTACTAGGAAGCTTGTGTTGTTCGATTTGGACGTGTAATGTGGAAGGCTGCTGCACTTCAGCACACTGAAGAAACGACAGGCAGAGGGACGAGGCTAGATGTGACGCAAGATTTCATCAAGCAGCTGAGGGACAACTTCTCCACCAGATTTGAAGACTACAGCATGCCCAATGATATCATTGCGTTTTACGTGATCCTCACAGTCCGCCCTGGTGGAGAATTCTCCTCCCTTGCTAAGAAAACGATACCCTCGCTGGACGAGGCCGCAATTCAAACTGAGCTGATTGAATTCCAGACATCGAGCCACATCAATGATGTGCTCAGGAGTTGAGTCATTATGTGCGTTTTGGGTGGCATGCACAGAGGAATACAGCACAATAAAGAAACTTGCATTTTGTGTGCTGGCAATGTTTGGATCAATTTACAGCTGCGAGTTCTCGTTTCCCTCTATGAACGCAATATAGATTCACGATTGGAACTGGATTTCACATAAATCAATCGAGGACTGCCTGCGCATCAAAATCACATAATCTCATGCTACATCCACAAGATCGTGTCGGAGGGGAAATGCAACTTTTCCGATTGAGTAAGTAACTTAGTGGCCTATATGACTGTATTCAGTAAATACTAACATTATTGTGAGTGCTTATCCAAGGATAATTAGGTCTCAAGCTGACAATATTTTTTGTTTGTTCTGTCATTACAGGAGCAGGCTATCCCGATACAGACATTCAGATACAGACATCGCCTTTTTTTCTTTAAATTACGGTTTTGTGTAGGATGCAACATTTTTCGTCCAGTTGCAATTGTAAGTAGGCCTAATAAAAAAAATCCCACTTCTATTTTTTTATTGTGAAAGATACTGTTAAACCTCATACCCCACCTCAGCCAGTTAAGTTATTTTTTTATAGGCCTAGGCTCTGAAGAAATAGACTCGAATTAAGGCCTTTTGTTGTTTGTAAAGTCAAAGGTTATTGTTGAAGTGATTATTGTTGAAATGAATGACTCGACTGGTGTAGGTTTTCCCCATCCTTTGCTGTGCTCTGCTTGCATAGCACCACCAAATGATCCCATGTCTGCTTTATTAATTGACTGTATCCTGCATTCTCTCTCCTCATGAATTAAGTTCAAATGTAACTTTGCATAATTTAGGTAGGGTAACTTCCTTCTTGGAACATTGCATTTGGGAGTTTTTGCAACTCGGGTCCGAGATTATTTTTATTATTATGATTATTTTAAATGAAAAAATATTCATAATTAATTTGGGTGGATTTAGGGGGCCAAATAATATTTGGCCCGCAGGCCGCTAGTTTGGGAACCCTGCTGTAGATATACACAGAAGCCAAAACAATGTTCTCAGTTTAGGGAAGCATGATGAAGACAGTTTATTGTTGTGAATGCTACACTATTTTCGTGAAAATAGATAGCCTATTTAGCTTCGTCTGAAATCATGTATTTTCCTCAATCTGGGTACTCAGAATAGGCTGTAGCTGTACCATACAGTGCATTCGGAAAGTATTCAGACCCCTTGACTTTTTCCACATTTTGTTACAGCCTTATTCCAAAATTGATTAAAAAAATGTTTTCCCCTTATCAATCTACACACAATACCCCATAATGACAAAGCAAAAACAGGATTTTAGAAGTGTTTGCAAATGTATTACAAATAAAAACTGAAATATCACATTTACATAACTATTCAGACCATTTACTCAGTACTTTGTTGAATCACCTTTGGCAGCTATAACAGCCTCAAATCTTCTTGGGTATGATGCTACAAGCTTGGCACACCTGTATTTGGGGAGTTTCTCCCATTCTTCTTTGCAGATCTTCTCAAGCTCTGTCAGGTTGGATGGGGAGCATCGCTGCACAGCTACTTTCAGGTCTCTCCAGAGATGTTCGATCGGGTTCAAGTCCGGGCTCTGGCTGGGCCACTCAAGAACATTCAGAGACTTGTCCTGAATCCACTCCAGCGTTGTCTTGGCTGTGTGCTTAGGGTTGTTGTCCTGTTCGAAAGTGAAGCTTCACCTCAGTCTGAGGTCCTCTGGAACAGGTTTTCATCAAGGATCACTCTGTGCTTTGTTTCGTTAATCTTTCCCTCGATCGTGACTAGTCTCTCAGTCCCTGCCGCTGAAAAACATCCCCACAGGTGATGCTGCCACCATCATGCTTCACCGTAGGAATGGTGCCAGGTTTCCTCCAGACGCGATGCTTGGCATTCAGGCCAATAAGTTAAATATTGGTTTCATCAGACCAGATAATCTTGTTTCTCATGGTCTGAGAGTCCTTTAGGTGCCTTTTGGCAAACTCCAAATGAGCTGTCATGTGCCTTTTACTGAGGAGTGGCTTCCATCTGGCCACTCTACCATAAAGGCCTTATAGGTGGAGTGCTGCAGAGATGGTTGTCCTTCTGGAAGGTTCTCCCATCTCCACAGAGAAACTCTGGAGCTCTGTCAGCGTGATCATCGGGTTCTTGGTCACCTCCCTAACCAAGGCCCTTCTCGCCCAATTGCTCAGTAAGGCTGGGTGGCCAGCTCAAGGAAGAGTCTTGGTGGTTCTAAACTTCTTCCATTTTAGAATGATGGAGTCCACTGTGTTCAATGCTGCAGAAATATTTTGGTACCCTTCGCCAGATCTGTGCCTTGACACAATCGGACACAATGTCTCGGAGCTCTAAAGACAATTCCTTCGACATCATGGCTTGGTTTTTGCTCTGACATGCACTGTCAACTGTGGGACCTTATGTAGACAGGTGTGTGCCTTTCCAAATCAAGTTGTAGAAACAGGATGCACCTAAGCTAAATTTCGAGTCTCATAGCAATAGGTCTGAATACTTATGTAAATAAGATATTTCTGTTTTTTATTTTTAATAAATTAGCTACAGTTTCTAAAAACCTGATTTTGCTTTGTCATTATGGTGTATTATGTGTAGAGTGATGAGATTTTTTCTTTATTTAATCCATTTTAGAATAAGGCTGTAACGTACCAAAATGTGGAAAAAGTCAAGGGGTCTGAATACTTTCCGAATGCACTGTATACCGTGTTCTGCATTTTAAAAAGTGGGGGGGCAGTTACCCTGTACACTGGTGTGGTAGCAATTAATTATGTTTTTTTTCTACTGGTGTTTACCTGGTATTTAATAGGACATTATGTGGTACCAGTGTGTACTTTCTGGTGCTATATAACTACCTGGTGCCAAATGCTGCTTGGTGGTGCATGTTTTCAGTAATCCCAAAGAAACAACTGAGTAATTCATATGTTATTAGTGTGTAATCACTTGTAATTTCTTAGTGAATACCTGGTAGTTTTGTACCTTAGAATAAAGAGCTAGTCTGGATTTACAAAGAATGTATGCCATTTAGCAGACACTTTCATCCAACACTACTTACAATCATGCATGGACACATTTTACATATGGGTAGTCTTTGGACTCAAACCCACTACCCTAGCATTACAAGCACCATGCTCTACCATCTGAGCTGCAGAGGACCACGACCAGTGTGTTCAACTAAGTGAGGCCCATAGAAGACCCATGAGGAGCTTTGGCTGAAGTTTGTCCGCTCTCCTTCACTGAGAAGATATCCATATGGTTGGATAAAATACATTCAGATCTGATCGTATGCATTAGAAAGTTACCACCAATGATGTATACAAACAATTATGTTATATAACATCATCATGTATATAACATCATCATGTATATAATATCATTGGTTACCACTAGCTGAGTTCTGTACTCCAATCCTCCATTATCCTGAACCACTAGAGGGGGCCATACACTAACTTGCTGGCACCAAAACCCTCCCTGCAGAAAAAGTTCAACACAAAGTTATATGGTGAATGTGGGCTTGAATGTAATTTCCTTAGTGTCTTTAACTCAGATTAATTTGACAAAGATGTATGAAGAATAGCCTGTGTCTCCTCGCCAGTAGATTTTCGCCTGTAGTAGATCAGTCAAGGAGACCACTGGCCCCAATTCTTATCTTATTCGTCTCAGACTCAGGCAGGGAGTGGTCTGCTATTACACAAAGACACACATTGTATAATAAATACTCTGACCCTACTCACACACTGATAAGCAGCTTGGCCTCAGTAAGGCTGAAGTGCTCCACCATACAGGTGATTCTCTTTCCAGTTGTGGGTGTGTACTCAAAGTAGGTGTGGATCTGGTAGAGCCAGTCCCCATTTCCTCTGTGGAGGTCACATCTGAGGTCACGTCCTGTCCGTTCTTCAGCCAGGTCACTGGTGGGTTTGGGGTAAAAAAAAAAAATTATAAGATGACTCCAAAGTGTTTGCAGTAGGGATAAACATGCTCATGATTCGTTGCCAGCACTTGGGGAATGTTAAGCGCTCAGCCTTCTTCACCCCCAGATGCCGTGTGTCCAGTGGATCTATTTAGCGTGCTCTTGTATTGCAGATACTTTTCTTTGTTGAAGAAATAGCTAAGAGTGTACTCAGCATCATTGAGATCCCTCCAGCTAAAATGACACTGCTCAGTCAAATGCAAGAAATAGCCATCTGAAGAGACAGAAATTTAAATTAAATCAACAACCTCATTAGCAATAGCAACTAACCTATTTAGGAAATAACCTTATTTTGATATAAACAGATTCTTTCCACAGGAGGTTGGTGGCACCTTAATTGGGGAGGACAGGCTCGTGGTAATGGCTGGAGCGGAATCAGTGGAACGATATCAAATACATTACACACGGTTTCCATGTGTTTTATGCCTTTCCATTGGCTCCGTTCCAGCCATTATTATGAGCCATCCTCCCCTCAGCAGCCTCCACTGATTTATTTCATCATTGTAATAAAAACATTTCATATCACTGACTGTTTTATTCACCAGTTTCAATGACGACTGAAAAGAAACCAAGATCAAGAGAGGACAAAAAAAAACAAATATATTAACAACACTTTCCCCTTCCTACTCTGTTCTTCATGGACCCATAGTCAGTGACACCAATAAATTCCAGAGAGGAACCATGCAGATGTAGGATCTTAATTTGAGCCAGTTTGCTACAGCAGGAAAATAATCCAGCAACAACAGGAAATCTGAATTATTATGTGGATTATAATTCATGGATATGTTTGTAGGGGTTGATAGATTTTTCATTAGGGCAAATCAAGTCTGAAATGTATAAGTGGAAATTACAAACATTAGAAGTCTTTCTAAAATGCAAATATACTACAAAATTGCAATTCTCAGCAAGAAAAGATTAAGATCAAATTAAGATCCTACATCTGTAGTTGAAGTTCAATCGAGTCCATGCTTAACTGAATGGACAACAAAAAAGACAGAATGCAATATGGAATTTTATTTAGATAGATTGGGGTAGGCCTTGTCTCCTCGGGGCCAGATGTGGATGACAGATAACCCAAAGTACAATTATTGATGGCCACGATCTGATGTTCAATAAACTCATCAGATATGTACGTACAGTCTCAAAAAGAAGCGGAAATTGTTTCTTAAAACCTTCCTAAATAAAATAGAAATCAGAGAAGTTTGCAGTCTATTCAATAAGAGCCAGGTTATAAACAGAATTTGACACTTGACAGATTATAAACTCATATTCAACAGCAATGGGCAAAAGTATTGCACGTCTTTAGAACGGAGGAACATGAGGCATGAGGTTTATTTACTTTGTTAACAAAAACACTAACCCTATGAGACCCAATATTGTAAAAGTAAGCTTCCTAAATTGCATCATGTACCGGTTTGAAACTTAAAGATTATGTCAAACACCACCTAATGCATCTACTTAGACCCAGATGCATCTCTTAGTAGTATTTGTTGTGTCACTATGATTATTGTGACATCAGTAGCCTCTGAAACATTAGAAACTGTCCTCTCGTCTGACACCTCACTGGTCCCCTACACAAGTATATGTTGTAGGCTATCCATGCAAGTACATGACTTGAATACTTTTTCCTGTCTTCTCTCAAATGTAGTGATTATGTAGAAAAAAATACATTGAGAAACAAACGTTCTGAGCCAGAGCTAGAGGTAGTTTTGGAAGTTTTGCAAAAACGCAACATTGGGCTTAAAGGGTTGCCAAAATGAGATGTAGGGCCACTTTCATATATTAAAAATAAAGTTAGAAAGATAGTTATTCTTCAAAATTCTGCAAATATGGACAACCACATACTTCAAGAGTAATTTTGAAGTCCCCTCCACACATCAAATGAACAAATATATATATATATATATATATGTATTTAAAGTGTGGTTTATGAGGTCAGAATACTACCATTGACGGCCATTCATTTTACGGTAAAGAAGTAAAATAGGAGGTTATCTCTCCAAATGAAGCCAAAAAGGACAACCAAATACTACTAAACTGAGTTAGATGTTCTCCATACATAGAAAATCCACAAAATACTTGATCCTTTCAATATGTGTTTTTGATAGTGAAACACTAAAATGTGGATTGGTGGAGTTGATCAATGAGCTATTTCAGACTAAATAGGACTTAATTTCAGATTTATATACTATTAGACAATAGTTTCCATCAATGCTTTTTATCCATTTTGATGTGATTTTAATAGAATTTCACAGTTTTTCTACCACACATTCATTCTACCGTTGAAGCCCAATGTTACATTTACGCAACGTTTCCAGAAACATTTTCTACAAACTTGATATTCAAAGGCCTATTATTTCTGAAGGGTAATACAATAAGGCTCATTTGGATCTATGCTTGGGTCTCACATGGTAGAAACAAAGATTTGACACAAAAAACAAACAGAAGAAAGAAATTGCAATAATAAAACTGTGTACATACATGTGCCTGACTGTCTGTGGGTGATTGAATGACAAATTAAAGAGGTTTGGAAAAGGTATGTCAAAGTATGGATGTGAATTCATCCTCTTTACTTGACTTTTAGATGTAGTGGATCATAAAAGAGAGAACAAACACTGAGATAAACTGTACAGAACTGTTACTTAACATAACAATATATGACTCAGTTGCACTGGTTTCCTTTGACGAGGAGGAATGTTCTGATGGCCACCCCTAGCAGCCCCAGTGTCAGGCCTATTCCAGAGAATACAGCAGGACCAGCACCGGACCCACTCAGCTCAGGCTCTGGGGAATAGAAGGAGGACACATTTCATCCATGTTGTGTTTCACTCATGCTCAAATACAACTAGACATGTATCATTCATTTATAAAATAAAGGACATCAGATCCTCTAAATATAACATCCAATCTGCCCATGATGAATAAAACCTGTTCCTTTGCATCTCTCACCCCAGAACTCCACAGTGCAGGCATAGACATCCCCCAAGAGCACGAGGGCATGACTGTGATGTACATCATCTAGCTCGATCTCCTCTACTCATTGCTCCTATTGTAGGTGTAGTTCCAGTATTGGCCTGCAGGGTGTGTGAGAGAGAAATGCCCTTGAGCTGGACTGGACTGGAATGCTCCTGTTCAGACAAAGTTACTGTATATCTATGGTAAGCATTTGACTATATCTATCAAATAAAAAACACACCAAGGAGGGATTCAACAAACATTCTAGAAATGTGTATGTAGTCATCTATGCATCTGAGAGGCTCCTGGGTTTCCTGTCTGAATGGTGGCATTTTTAGGACTCAGGTGCATGTACATGCTGTCAAGTCTGAATGAGGGTACGACCCAGTTAACTCCGTGAGGTTCACCTAGTTATCAGATAGTTCTTCATGCAAAAGGGATAATTGTATGACTGCTGAAAAGAAAAGAGCTTACATACTCTCACCCATTGACTAGGAACCAGTAAAAAACAATGGATAAATGAGGTTGTATTTTACTGTGTACCTCTTACCTGGAAGAGTGTCTTAGTCTGTGGATGGAGTTGCCTGACATCTGTAAAAGCAATGCCCTCCAGAGTGGGTGATGAGCCTGTCTTGGAAATTCAACACAGGGACACTCGAAGTCAAACTTAAATTAATCATTGTTTATTAACAGTTAACTGGAGAGGTTCCAACCAACTCAATGCACCATGTACACGTCGATCATGAGCTCCGCTGGGGCTGTCCCAGCAGATGTCTTATATACGGCTATACAAACAAGTTTCCTAAGCATGACTAAGCAGACACAGATACATATTATCTATTCAGGCTGAGTCTCAAGGTGGAGGAGAGAGGTCTGCTTGACCTGCACCCTGTGACCCAACCACAAGCACCTCGCAACTTAATAACAGAAAACAACAATTATCATTGTCAGACAATAAAACAGAACATGTGAACCTTGAGATGGAACACAGATGAGAGCATATAACATTTTCCACCACAAGGCTTTTAGTCCAGCGGACAGACAGTGATCTACTGAATATCAGACCAGATCATGAATGGGTTTGGTTCATGTCACTAGTGGTCTTTTTCTATTTTCTGGTTTCTATTTGCCCCCCAGATACCCCTGAGAGCACCATCTACCCCAGGGATGAGGGGGAGCTGTGGGTGGAGAACACCCTTATCTGTTTTGTTTTGTGAATAACTGGAGTAATGTGGGTAATAGGTAATGTGGGTAATGGGGTTGTGTAGTTCAGGGTCAATGTGTAGTCTAGGGTCGTCAGCACTACCACTAGATCAGAACCCAGCACAACATTTTATTCATCTGAATTGGTCTTTGTGGTTGGTTGTTTGATATTGCAGTGAATTCAGTGGGGTAGCCAAGAGTGGGGCTTAAACCCAGATCCAGCAACTGTCAAGCCCAAACTTTATCCTCATGATGAGGTTGCTTGGTGTTCAGGTCAAAACAAAATAATACAATTGTATATTGTAAAGTGCATTAAAATCTGAATGCACTTGAAATAAAGTTTGGATAACACTGTAGTGTCATTATTATAACAAGGAATTTACACGAGTACAATGTAAAAACTATTGTAATATGTTGTAATAACTCATTGTTTCACTGTACTGACATGGAAAACATTTGCAATTACAGAGTTGTAACAATGGATGCTTGTTACAAATGTGCTAGTTTGCACTAAAATCACTAACTTTGTGTGGCTTTGGCTTTCAGCTGCATCCATTTTTAGCAACAAAAAAAAACATCACAAAAGTTGAAAAGTAGGTTTTAATTACCTACTCATTAAAAGATACAAAACATATTTTCACCCAATGCTTTTGCTAGCACTTACCCCAAAACATAGTTTACTGTCTGGGTTAACTAGACACAGAACAGATGCTTCAACCTCACTGACTGGTCGACCATTGGGATTTATCCCAGATAACGAATAAACACGTATGTACAAAGCATTACAATGTTTGCATAAGTACATTGTAATTTATAGGTGTTACAAAGGATTTGAATAGTAATAGTAAGAGTGTTAGGGGGTAAAAATGTTACAACATTTATAAAAGATGCCCAACCAGTCTATTAGTCACAAAAGTCAATATGTTGTAGCCACACACTCAAAGTAAACTATTGCAAAATATAAGATACATACGAAAACATATCACGCTGTTCATCACTTGCACAGGAGTGGTTGGAGATTTAAACTTGCTACCAATGTCTTTGTGTTTAAAAAAAAAATTATAATAATATTTCACATTTATTTAACCAGGTAGGCCAGTTGAGAACAAGTTCTCGTTTACATCTGCAACCTGGCCAAGATAAAGCAAAGCAGTGCGACACAAATAACAACACAGAGTTACACATGGAATAAACATACAGTCAATAACACAAAAGAAAATTATATATACAGTGTGTGCAAATGAGGTAAGATAAGGGAGGTAAGGAAATAAATAGGCCATAGTGGTGAAATAATTACAATTTAGCAATTAAACACTGGAGTGATAGATGGGCAGAAGATTAATGTGCAAGTAGAGATACTGTGGTGCAAAGGAACAAAATAAATAAATAACAGTATGGGCATGAGGTAGTTGGATGGGCTATTTACAGATGGGCTATTTACAGGTGCAGTGATCTGTGAGCTGCTCTGACAGCTGGTGTTAAAGTTAGAAAGGGAGATATGAGTCTCCAGCTTCAGTGATTTTTGCAATTTGTTACAGTCATTGACAGCAGAGAACTGGAAGGGAAGACGGCCAAAGGAGGAATTGACTTTGGGGGTGACCAGTGAAATATACCTGCTGGAGCGCATGCTACGGGTGGGTGCTGCTATGGTGACCAGTGAGCTGAGATAAGGCGGGGCTTTACCTAGCAAAGACTTATAAATAACCTGGAGCCAGTGTGTTTGCGACAAATATGAAGCGAGGGCCAGCCAACAAGAGCATACAGGTCACAGTGGTGGGTAGTATATGGGGCTTGGGTGACAAAATGGATGGCACTGTGATAGACTTCATCCAATTTGCTGAGTAGAGTGTTGGAGGCTATTTTGTAAATGACATCGCCGAAGTCAAGGATCGGTAGGATAGACAGTTTTACGAGGGTATGTTTAGCAGCATGAGTGAAGGATGCTTTGTTGCGAAATAGGAAGCCGATTCTAGATTTAATTTTGGATTGGAGATGCTTAATGTGAGTCTGGAAGGAGAGTTTACAATCTAACCAGACACCTAGGTATTTGTAGTTGTCCACATATTCGAAGTCAGAACCGTCCAGAGTAGGGATGCTGGACAGGCGGGCAGGTGCGGGCAGCGATCGGTTGAAGAGCATGCATTTAGTTTTACTTGCATTTAAGAGCAGTTGGAGGCCACGGAAGGAGAGTTGTATGGCATTGAAGCTCATCTGGAGGTTAGTTAACACAGTGTCCAAAGAAGGGCCAGAAGTATACAGAATGGTGTTGTCTGCGTAGAGGTGGATCAGAGAATCACCAGCAGCAAGAGCGACATCATTGATGTATACAGAGAAAAGAGTCGGCCCGAGAATTGAACCCTGTGGCACCCCCATAGAGACTGCCAGAGGTCCGGACAACAGGCCCTCCGATTTGACCCACTGAACTCTGTCTGAGAAATAGTTGGTGAACCAGGCGAGGCAGTCATTTGAGAAACCAAGGCTATTGAGTCTGCCGATAAGAATGTGGTGATTGACAGAGTCGAAAGCCTTGGCCAGGTCATTTAATACAGCTGCACGATATTGTATTTTATCGATGGCGGTTATGATATCGTTCAGGACTTTGAGCTTGGCTGAGGTGCACCCATGACCAGCTCGGAAACCAGATTGCATAGCGGAGAAGGTACGGTGGGATTCGAAATGGTCGGTGATCTGTTTGTTAATTTGGCTTTCGAAGACCTTAGAAAGGCAGGGTAGGATAGATATAGGTCTGTAACAGTTTGGGTCTAGAGTGTCTCCCCCTTTGAAGAGGGGGATGACCGTGGCAGCTTTCCAATCTTTGGGGATCTCAGACGATACGAAAGAGAGGTTGAACAGGCTAGTAATAGGGGTTGCAACAATTGCGGTGGATAATTTTAGAAAGAGAGGGTCCAGATTGTCTAACCCGGCTGATTTGTAGGGGTACAAATTTTGCAGCTCTTTCAGAACATCGGTTATCTGGATTTTGGTGAAGGAATAATGGGGGAGGCTTGGGCAAGTTGCTGTGGGGTGTGCAGGGCTGTTGACCGGGGTAGGGGTAGCCAGGTGGAAAGCATGGCCAGCCGTAGAAAAATGCTTATTGAAATTGTCAATGATCGTGGATTTATCGATGGTGTCAGTGTTTCCTAGCCTCAGTGCAGTGGGCAGCTGGAAGGAGGTGCTCTTATTCTCCATGGACTTTACAGTGTCTGAGAACTTTTTGGAGTTTGTGCTACAGGATGCAAATTTCTGTTTGAAAAAGCTAACCTTTGCTTTCCTAACTGCCTGTGTATATTGGTTCCTAACTTCCCTGAAAAGTTGCACATCGCGGGGGTTATTCGATGCTAATGCAGAATGCCACAGGATGTATTTGTGCTGGTCAATGGCAGTCAGGTCTGGAGTGAACCAAGGACTATATCTGTTCCTGGTTCAACATTTTTTGAACACTTAAGATGATGAGGAAAGCACTTTTAAAGAATTACCAGGCATCCTCTACTGACGGAATGAGGTCAATATCCTTCCAGGATACCAGGGCCAGGTCGATTAGAAAGGCCTGCTCGCTGAAGTGTTTTAGGGAGCATTTGACAGTGATGAGGGGTGGTTGTTTGACCGCAGACCCATTACGGACGCAGGCACTGAGCCAGTGATCTCTGAGATCCTGGTTGAAGACAGCAGAGGTGTATTTGGAGGGCAGGTTGGTTAGGATGATATCTATGGGGGTGCCCGTGTTTACGGATTTGGGGTTGTACCGGGTAGGTTCATTGATAATTTTTTGTGAGATTGAGGGCATCTAGCTTAGATTGTAGGACGGCCGGGGTGTTAAGCATGTCCCAGTTTAGGTCATCTAACAGTACGAGCACTGATGATAGATGGGGGGCAATCAATTCACATATGGTGTCCAGGGCACAGCTGGGGGCAGAAGGTGGTCTATAGCAAGCGGCAACAGAGAGAGACTTGTTTCTGGAACGGTGATCAGTTTCCCGATTCAGTTTCCTCATTACTAGCTCATGATAGGACTGTTTTTACTCTGAGACGTAAACATGTCTGTGTTGAATTTCTCCTCAATCCACATGGTGCTCCTCTTCTCTCTGTCTGAAGTGGGTGAGTACAGACATTCTAATTTAAGATATACTTTTTTGCTAAGGGACAGTTCGAAAATTACTCGGGGGGCGAGGTGTTGACTTTTATATTTTGCTTTGGGGAGGGTTGTGTTTTTAAAAAATCGGGCACAGGGAGGGTAGTGTATTTTTCCCTGGTTTACATTCAACTGTTTTGAAGGTTTAACTATATAATTTCTTCCATTCTAGCCACATTTCATCATCTTGCATGATCTTGTTTAGGCACAATACAATTATCCTAACTAGACTATGGTAGCCTACAACACCACAATGCAATGAATAATTGCATTATTGTTTTCAAGTGAGAACAAAATTCTACTCTAGGCTGTATACTACAGTTAAAAATTTAATTTGAATAACAGCGCAAAAGCCCTGTGATTTGAATGTTTCATTCCATTTGGATCAGTTGTGGGTCTACTCTGACAGTTTATAAGGTCTAGACAGGCACAGTAGCAGGCCCGTCTGGTTGTATTTTTACTTCTGATACTGAGATGCGCTGTCTGTTGTGGATCATCATTCTCCCATGTCCTCCTTTACTAATGTGGCCACATATGTTTCCAGCAGGTCCAGTTATTCAAGAAAGCTTAATGCGCTCTGCCTCCTCTCCAATCCGAGCGGCTATTCCTCACTCACCTAGAGCCTAACGCTTCAATATAGCCTAAATATTTATCATTTAACTTTTAAAAAGTATTACCTTTTATGCGTGACATGAACACAACCAGTCACAATGTTTTAATCTGATTAGACTAGTTCAAAAGTCTTCTGTAGGGTACATGTGCACATTCGTCCACTCTAACATAATCCAAACTGTGCACTGGACACATTTTTATGAATGGAAATAGACATCTGTAACAAAACACAAAAAAGTTTAAGGACATTCGGAGATTGTTAAGCCAAGCCTTCGATACTGGGTACAAGAAGGGATGTATTTTCTGTTTGTCGAGAACGACATATAGTCTATTTGATCGTGGTGTTGAAAACGCAAATGATGATGTTGAAGTCGATAATCGGTATGCGGTTATGCTTTGCTTATTGGTTGTGTGGTGATTCAGCACAGAAACCTGTTGGTGGAAATTTGTTGCATATCATTTATTTTACAGTACAATGGGAGGGTCATGGGGGGGTTGATTTTTGAACTGTCCCTTATTATTTATTACAGGTAGTGTGTGTAAATCCAAGTTTTCTTGTCATTGGAGTGCTAACACAAGCAGGAGTACAGTACATGTAATATTTAAGGCAATATCAATCCTGTATAATCAGAACTCAGATTATGATATTACAAGAGAAGAAAAATACAGTATGTCTCACCATAAAAGAGAAAAATCTGAATATAATTAGGTTTTTAATGACTCTTCTTTACTCTCTTTTCAAAGTGTATTCATCAGATGTAGATTTCACACACATTAATGCTAGGTGTGAGTTCAGAGAAGGACATGATATTGAGTATATTTTAGAGTTTCATTTCAACAATATGATGATGGCATGGTACAACAGCACCACAGGTAACTGGACAGGATACACACCGCATGGACTGGATGTTGCAAGACTGTTTAACGGAAATCCTTATTACCATTACTCACCAAGAGCTGGTATGGATATTTTGTGTGTGGCCAATTCTGATTCAGTCTATGGCTACATACATAATTATACAGGTAATTACAAATCACTGATAGAATCTAGAAAAGGAGATTGACTTGTAGAAGAAATCCCTCATTTGACTATTTATTATACACTTTATAACATATCAAATCAAATCAAATGTATTTATATAGCCCTTCGTACATCAGCTGAAATCTCAAAGTGCTGTACAGAAACCCAGCCTAAAACCCCAAACAGCAAGCAATGCATGTGAAAGAAGCACGGTGGCTAGGAAAAACTCCCTAGGAAAAACTCCCTAGAAAGGCCAAAAACCTAGGAAGAAACCTAGAGAGGAACCAGGCTATGAGGGGTGGCCAGTCCTCTTCTGGCTGTGCCGGGTGGATATTATAACAGAACATGGTCAAGATGTTAAAATGTTCATAAATGACCAGCATGGTCAAATAATAATAATCATAGTAGTTGTCGAGGGTGCAACAAGCACGTCTGGTGAACAGGTCAGGGTTCCGTAGCCGCAGGCAGAACAGTTGAAACTGGAGCAGCAGCATGGCCAGGTGGACTGGGGACAGCAAGGAGTCATCATGCCAGGTAGTCCTGAGGCATGGTCCTAGGGCTCAGGTCCTCCGAGAGAAAGAAAGAAAGAGAGAAAGAGAGAATTAGAGAGAGCATATTTAAATTCACACAGGACACCGGATAAGACAAGAGAATACACCAGATGTAACAGACTGACCCTAGCCCCCCGACACATAAACTACTGCAGCATAAATACTGGAGACTGAGACATGAGGGATCAGAAGACACTGTGGCCCCATCCGATGATACCCCCGGACCCCCAGACAGGGCCAAACAGGCAGGATATAAAGTACCCGGTGATAATTCTATCTTATTTTTGGTGGTTATAAGATCAAATCTACATACTTTTAATAAATGTTTTTTTTTAAGTAATATAAATTAGGAAGTGTATATTCAGCTAGCAGACCAAAAACGTAAGGTTAGGCACATAGGGGTAGAAATTAGTTGAGGTTACTATTTATGTTAGGTATAGGGACAAGGGTTAGGTTAAGAGGTTGGGTTAGGGTTATGGAAAGGCTTAAATTATCATTGGATTAGCGTACTGCCCACCACCATTCAAAATCTGACTATAATTTACAATTCTTAATTCCTTTGTTTTTTTGGTTATGGTTTTGATGTTTAGATTTATCAACTGAATTCCTCCTTATTGCATCACTGATTCATTGCCCTCCTTTCCAGTTGAGCCCTACATCAGCCTGAGGTCAGTGGAGCTGTTCAGTACCAGACACCCGGCTATGCTCGTGTGCAGTGCCTACGACTTCTACCCCAAACCCATCAGAGTGACGTGGCTGAAGAACGGACAGGAAGTGACCGCAGATGTGACCTCCACTGAGGAACTGGCCAATGGGGACTGGACCTACCAGATCTACTCGCACCTCGAGTACACTCCCACAACTGGAGAGAGAATCACCTGTATGGTGGAGCACTTCAGCCTCACTGAGCCCAAACTGTACAAATGGGGTAAGAGACTGTGGGTGGGGAAAGGTGCATGATGTTGCAATATTGTTTGTCACTTGGCCTAAAATTGTACCAATTTGTTTTTCTCAGTCACCCATGCTATTTAAATATTTAAATAATAAAAAAAATGTATATACGTTTTTTCAAGATGATTGAAGAGAAGAGAATCTTCCAGCCCATTGGGTATCTCACTACACCCCCGTATGACATGTCTTGAAATATGCAGACAGCTGGATTTAAAGTAAGTCTACATTGTGATACTTCTGACAGCCAAATTTCTGGCTCCGCCCATAACTTTTTGCCTTTAAATCATTCCCAGAAAGCATGAATTATTGCGTCATTATTGTATTTACACTTAACCATTGTGTAGTCTTAACATTCTGTATGCTCCCTTTGTCCTAAGAGTAAAAAATGAACCACCTTCACTAAACCCCTAAAATAAAGCAGCTTAATTGAATTTTAAATCCCAAATCTATTTTGCATGAAGAAATAACCTGTCATCATCACAAACTTTGTGAATATCTAGGTTTTCCCTCTTCACAATGCAGAAAGACTGAATTTAATAGTTTTTATTACAACACACCTGCCATAATTGTTTTTTTTACTAAAGTAGAAATTATTATTATTATTGCTAAAGGTACTGCATAGGTGTACACATTCATTTTTGCAAGAGATAGCACTAGCAAGAGATAGAAAGTCATTTTGAATGCATTTTATTGAAGGGAAACAATAACAGTCTTGAACTTTTTTGGCAACAGTGATATATTCTTATATACTGTACAATTAGGAATTCAACTACAAAATACTAGTCTTCTCCCATTTTTTAACCATTGCCCCCACCCACAAGGTGTATAAACAACAACAATAAATAAGAATAAAATAAGATAATACATACAAAACAAAAACATGAAGAACATAAATCAATCAACTCTAATTAGCACATGAGGGACAGTATGCAAGTGTGTGTGCATGGACTTTGCAGATGTATTTCTCACATGTGCAGCACATATTATTTGTTTTACAGTCCTTCTTTGGTGGCAGAATTGGCATCTCCTCCTCTTGCCTGCCCCAGCTGCAGCCTCAGGTGGATCCGGACAAGATTCAGCCCCCTGAACAGCTTTCACAAGCGCTGCAGAGGCTGCTGTCTTTTTTGAATGTGTAGGGTAACAAGTGCCTTTCCCAGCTGCTCCAGGAACACGCTGCTCTTGTTCCTCTTATCAGGCATCCAGGTGGGGTTTATCTTGTTCCATATCACGAAGGCATTGTATGAGGACACATCAATGATGTTATGGAAGATGACCAGGGGCCAGTGGGCAGTCATCCTCCTGCAGCTGTAAGTTCCAATCACCTTGTCCAGGTTGTCTATGCCTCCTTTGTTGTGGTTGTAGTACAAGATGATGTCTGGCTTCCTGTCCTCCCGATCACTGATCTCAGCCGTTTTGTGCAGTGTGCTCAGGAGGACCACATTCTTGTTCCTGTTTGGGAGGTAAGAAACTAGAGTGGTGGTGGGGGTGAAGGCAAACTTTGATGAGAAGGCCTCTCTCCCCCTTGTTGCGAGGAGTGCAGGGGGGAGCTTAGGCTTGTTCTTTCTAACTGTGCCAATCATGGTGATCTTCCTCTTCAGGAGCTTCTGGCTGAGTTCATAAGAGGTGAAGAAATTGTCACATGTGACATTGTGCCCTCTCAGTCCATCTGTCACATCAAGCACAACCCGCATCTCCTGGTTCTTCTCTGGGCCTCCACTGGTCAGCTTCCCTGTGAAGACTTGCATCTTCCAAGCGTAGCTGGATTGTGCATCACAGGCCACCCATATCTTGATGCCATACTTTGCTGGCTTGCTGGGCATATACTGCCGGAAAGGACAGCGATCTGTTGACAAAAGAGATTACTATCAGTAATTAGTATCAGTGTCACAGAAAACAATCACATAAATCAATGATATTACAGCAATACATAATAAAATTAACAGTGAAAATCACTTACATTACAGAGATGAAAATAAAAATGCACCTCTGAATGGAATCAATTGCTCATCCACTGTTACTTCAAGCCCAGGGTTGTAGAGGTACAGTATGGCAGATGCTCCACCCACTTCTCCCAGACCTCTCTTATGGCCGCCAGTTTGTCTCTCACATGTCTTGCAGGTCTTGACTCACGGTTATCAAATCGTAGCATTCTTGAGAAAGTGTGAAAGACTTTCAGTGGCATCGTGGCACAGAAAATCACCCTTCCACTCTCTGCATTCCAGAGACTACATGTAGCCTCGCCTCGGGACTTATACACACCCGCTAAGATTAGCAGCCCTATGTAGGCATGCAGGTCAATCTCATCCATCCTTTTCCAGTTGTCTCCATATTTACAGAAACCCTCCAAATTTGTAATCTCCAGGATGATTTTTTCGATGGCTGGTGTAATGAACATGTAGAATGCTGATGCGATGTCCTGGGCATGGGCAACTTCATGTATTGTGGGCCCTGAGGTCATCCTTATGACATTTTGGGCTGCCATCCTGCCCTGGTTGTCATATGGTGACAAGGACCATGTTATTTTGCTGTTCTTTGACAAAAATGTCTCTCTTTCAACTTGGGGGATTTCTTCTTCATCTGAAGATGATGCATCGTGCTCTGGGTTGTATTCTTCTTCAGATACCTCCTCCTCTTCTAAATCATTTTTCTCTTGTTCCTCCTGGACATCTGAAAAAATCTGATCTACGACCTGTTCGGCACTGAAACATGCACTCATGGCTTCAGCCAAGAGAGAACTGGGGGGACTGTCATCTGCAGCACCTTTATAGCCTCTGACTGCATTCCCCATTAGTAAACAACGCTTTCAATACATTTTTATTTTGTCTGAAATTTTGTTTATTTATTCTGAAATTGTATTTTATTTTGTCTGTGAACTTGAGTCATGTGTGGGGTCGTGGAGGGGAGATGCTGCACATGCACAAGAAAGTTTTTGTTTTGTCTGAGAGCAATCAGTAGCACACATAATCTCAATTTCTCATTTTATGTGTGTGTGTGTGTGTGTGTGTGTGTGTGTGTGTGTGTGTGTGTGTGTGTGTGTGTGTGTGTGTGTGTGTGTGTGTGTGTGTGTGTGTGTGTGTGTGTGTGTGTGTGTGTGTGTGTGTGTGTGCGCGTGTGTGTGTGTTTTTGTGGTTTTTGTGGTGTGTAAATTATTTTATAACTGCCGGGTCAAAAATGACCCTAAGACAATCTTTGTAGCCTGGTGGTGTACAGCTTTCATGTAAATTTGAACAAAGGCGATGTTTCACTTTTTCTAAGTTTGGGGTCACTCTAGGAAAAGTCATTACATTTTCTCTGCTGTTAAACATAGTGGCGGGTCATTTCTGACCCTTAATTCTTGGGCAGGTGGTACGCTAGCGTCCCACCCACGGTTCACACTATTCAACAGCCAGTGAAAAATCAGAGCGCCAAATTCAAAACAACAAAATGTCATAATTCAAAGTTCTCAAACATACGACTATTTTACACCATTTTAAAGGTACACTTCTCCTTAATGTAACCACATTGTCCGATTTCAAAAAGGCTTTACGGCGAAAGCATAAAGTTAGATTATGTTAGGACAGGTACAACACAAGAAAAACCACACAGCCATTTTCCAAGCAGGCGAGGGGTCACAAATACCAGCAATTCAGCTAAAATGAAGCACTAACCTTTGACGATCTTCATCAGATGACACTCCTAGGACTCAATGTTAGACAATACATGTATGTTTTGTTCGATAAAGTTCATATTTATATCCAAAAACAGCATTTTACATTGGCGCGTGATGTTCAGAAAATATTTTGCCTCCAATACTGGCGGTGAATCAGCACAACAATTTACAAAAATACTCATCATAAACGTTGATAAAATATTAAACTGTTATTCAAAGAATTATAGATAACCACCTCCTTTATGCAACCGCTGTGACAGATTTCAAAAAAGCAAAGTGTGCTTTCCCCGTGAGTACAGCGCTCAGAAACATACACCAGGCAATACAGATACCTGCCATTTTGGAGCCATCTAAAATCATAAATATCATTATAAATATTCACTTACCTTTGATGATATTTATCAGAAGGCACTTCCAGGTATCCCAGGTCCACAATAAATGTTGTTTTGTTCGATAAAGTCCATAATTTATGTCCAAATACCTCCTTGTTGTTTGTGCGTTCAGTAAGCTACTCCAAATCTAGGAAGCACGCCCAAAATTTCATGACGAAAAGTCCAAAAAAAGTTATATTTACGTTCGTTGAAACATGTCAAACGTTGTATAGCATCAATCTTTAGGGCCTTTTTAACATAAAATTTCAATAATATTCCAACCGGACGATTCCAATGTCTTGAAAAACATTTTGGAACACAGATATCTCATCACGTGAACGCACGCCACAAAACTCATGTCATTTTCTGAGTCACCAACTTCCCGGCCTTCTTGTTCGCTCTCTGTTCACTGCAAAAGCCTGAAACTAGGTTCCAAAGACTGTTGACATCTAGTGGAAGCCTTAGGAAGTGCAAAATGAACCCTAAGTCACTGTGTGTTAGATAGGCAATGACTTGAAAAGACTACAAGCACCAGATTTCCCACTTCCTGGTTGGATTTTTCTCAGGTTTTTGCCTGCCATATGAGTTCTGTTATACTCACAGACATCATTCAAACAGTTTTTAAAACTTCAGAGTGTTTTCTATCCAAATCTACTAATAATATGCATATTCTAGTTCCTGGGCCCGAGTAGTAGGCCGTTTAATTTGGGTATGTTTTTCATCCGGCCGTGAAAATACTGCCCCCTACCCAAGAGAGGTTTTAAGACAACACAAGGGTTAAGACATGACTCTGCTATGCCATTGTGCTGTAGAATTTTGACTCTGAATTTTGTCCCTTATAAAAGTATCACTTTACAAATATGCATAGTCACTTCACAAATTACCTTGACTAACCTGTACCCCAGCACATTGACTAGGTACCGGTTCCCCATGTATATAGCCTTGTTATTGTTATGTAATTGTCTTCTGTTACTTTTGGATTTTATCTTTTACTTTACATTATTTAGTAAATATCTTCTTACCTCTTCTTGAACTGCATTGTTGGTTAAGGGCTTGTAAGTTAGCATTTCACTGTAAAGTCTACACCTGTTGTATTCAGCGCATGTGACAAATTAAATTTGATTTGATAATAAATTCTAGACATTTGTTTATACTTGACTAAGCGTACTGTCATGACGTTGGCCTGAGGGTTTATGACCCACATAAATACCTTTTTCCTTTTTCCTCTCTCTACTCTACTGATGTGACTATTGAAAATCCCTTTGTTAACATTGAGAGAGTCTGGTGAGTCTGTGGTCTGTCCATCCATGTGTCCATGGGGAAAGAGAGAGAGACTCAGACAGACAGACTGCCTCTACCTCCTCCTCTTCAATGCTACATCCTGCCCAGCATGTGACACACACACACCCACACACACACAAACTATAGTTCTCACTGACCCAAAATACTAACAACCTTGGGGAAAATGTTTCTGACCTCTCTTTGCTCGTGAGAAGAATAAAACAATATGTCAACGTATTATTATCACTGCTTCAGCGTCTCCTTGTATGTTTACCACTCAAACGTAAAATGAAGAAATGTTAGTTCAGAGGCCTGGAAGTTCGGTTTAGTCTAGTCGACAACCTTGTTAACAAAAACCCTTTAATCAAAGCAATGAGATAAAAAAATACAGAAGGGGAAAAAAGTAACAATAGTTGTGCTCTGTACATACCTACATGTGTGTGATTGAATTACAAATTAAAAATGTTTTGAAAAGGCTTGTCAAATATAAAGTATGGAAGTGAATTCATCATCTTTACTTGACTTAAAAATAGTCATTTATAGAAGAGCTGTTGGGACTCTTCTGTTGGGACAGCTTTATGTAGGCCCTAACAGTTTGTGGGCACCGTTTGTCACTGTTATAGCGCAATTAATGTACTGTTTAGTGTTGTGTTGTGTAGTGGCTTGCTGGCATGCATCCCACATTTTTGTTGACGGTAGGCTATAACGGTAGACTATAACTGACTATGATGATACTTTAGCTAATATGGTGACAACTATATAAGTTGTATGTAGCGGTTATGATATGGTTTGGCTTGGAAAGGTTTATTCGCCTGGTCACATACACCTGATGTATTGTGCAAAGAAGTCCACAAATGAAGGGGAGAGTGCATAGATGCGAGAAGGAATACAACATGGCTGCTATGAAAGTGAACTGTGTTTATGGGTGATCATGGGTGTATTCATTCCACCGATTCTGTTTAAAAATGTTTCTTAAACAGAAGCAAACAGAACGAAACAGGGCGAAACATTCCTGAATTTGTCCAATAGAAACCCTTGTTTGCAACTGTTGGACTAATTATTACACCCTAGATCTGCTAGATGTAGGCTTGAGTGTGCAAGGCGGTATTGAATGTGTCACTGTCTGTCCATGTCGACCTGTGTGCACCTGCATTGTAAACTTTAATTCATAGGCTAGTTTGGAACAACCTCATGATGGGTATAGGGAAAATTAGAGTATCATGTAGGAGCCTAAACCTATAAATGTTACATTGAACTGGGTGAATGGAATATGAACGACAGTCATCCAATATGCTATAATAGAAAAAAGTTCATGCTCATGAAGAAAAAAATTGTCCTCCCCAGTTTAAACTGCACCGACTACCACTGTTTGCCTGAGTGATAACATGTCCTTTATAAATAAAAACAATGTTAAAAAACATAGCCTACTGTTGAGATCATGATGGAAGTGTGTGAGCTGTAGCAAGCGGTAGGCTATAACTGCTATTGTAAACGTTTAGCCTACCTATTGAACTACAGACAAGAAAATAAACTCAGAAAATAACCAGCGACTATCTACAGAGGACGCACAGAAGCTGACATTCTTTCTGTGCATGCTCTCTCTCTCTCTATGAGCCTATTCTGGTTCTATTTTCTTTTTCTCTTTTTCTCAATTAAAAGCCCGAGCCTCATCCTCTTCGTCTGTTTTGTGTATGTGTTCATCCACTACAGGACGCGATAGAGAAAGATGCGAAGACAGGGAATGGGGGGGACGATGGAGAAAGAGGAGAGGGGGTGAGGGAGGGAGGGAGCCAGCCAGTAGGGAAGGAATAGGCCTACAGGCTAATATACAGTCGATGTGAGAAAGGCTGTTGACGTTTTAATACGCAATCATGCAAGATGCATGCATTAAACTGTAGCAGACAAAATAGTAGAATGCAGGTTATGTTTACCCACTATTATGACATACTATCCGTTGTTTGTTTGTCTCATAATCTCTCGCATGTCCATCATCACTTCACTACTTAGGTCACAGAATCTCGTGCCCTTGCACTGGCGATCTGTGTGACGTGGATCCGAGATTTCGGAACGTGCTGTTCTCTCCGCGGAGGTCGTTAGACGCACTGGACAGCATGGTTACGTTACTGTCCCGCAAGCGTCCGGCAGTGGGGGGGGGGGGGGGTTATAAAAACATGGTCATGACTGACCATGTCCATTACTAGGAAGGGCAAGAGAGAGAGAACGTGTGGTAAGCTACTATCTATTTACCTAAACAAGTTAGCCTACATTTATTTATCCAACGACAATTCCTCCAAACAATGATTAACCTGATCAAATGTCAATTTTGTATGACTGATTTTTTTATTTATTTATTAAAGGAGCTATATGTAATTCTTTGCATTGCAATTTCACAAAATATATCTACAGTAATACTGGAATGATAGTGTTTCACAATATTTCACCCCCCAAAAAAGTAATTGGGACCACACAAAATTGCATTTAAATGGTGCAGCCTTTCTATTGGTCAACAAAAGACAGACCTTTTCTTGTTGTCAAATTGATTGGGGCCAGCAAATCTCTTGTTGTCAATGCAACAAATGACCAGTCAATTTAACAAGAGATTTGCTGGCCCCAGTAAATTTGACAAAAAGAGATGGTTCATTGTTGAATTGTTACATGTAGTCTAGTACCTTTAAATTGTGTGGATAATACTTTAGGACTTTGGCCAGTCTTGATTCAAAATCTTGCTGTCATGACCCATGTCAAGACAGAAAAGTATTTATAGGCTACCTCAGTACTAGTTCAGGTTATAAATTAGTCCTTTATGTTCTTATCATAGGAACGCCATGATACTGTGTGTAAGGATAAGATAACGTTTTATTATATCATTTTTTTACTCCCTTTTCTCCCCAATTTCGTGATAACCAATTGATAGTTACAGTCTTGTCCCATCGCTGCAACTCCCGTACGGACTCGGGAGAGGCGAAGGCGAGAGCCATGCGTCCTCCGAAACATGACCCTGCCAAGCACTGCTTCTTGACACACTGCTCGCTTAACCTGGAAGAAACAGCGTACAGTTGGCGACTGAAGTCAGCTTGCAAGCACCCAACCTGCCACAAGGAGTCGCTAGAGCGTGATGGGACAAGGAAACCCCAGCCGGCCAAAACCTCCCCTAACCCGGACAACACTGGGCCAATTGTGCGCCGCCTCATGGGTCTCCCATTACGGCCGGCTGTGACACAGCCTGGGATCAAACCTGGGTCTGTAGGAACACTTCAAGCATTGCGATGCATTGCCTTAGACCGCTGTGCCACTCGGGAGGCCCAAGGATAGGATCATTAACTTGTGATGAATGACATCACTGTGAAATGTGGATTGCTCAATTGAGAATAACTCAGTCTAACATGATTTCTGTTTTCTCCACAGCCTTGAAAAACCCTAGCTCAGCCAGTGTCTGAGTAGTGAATATTGTGTGTGTGTGTGTGTGTGTGTAGGCTATAATGGGTCTGTCACTGTCTGGCTGGCTGGGTGGCATCCCAGCCAAGATGAAGAAGGATGCTCCCTCCTCTTCCTCCTTCCTCCCGCTGTCCATCCCTACCTCCTCCCGCCTTTCACTCCTCCTAAACTCCTCTCCCGTTGACCCTGGAGACCCCCGGTGCCGCTGGAGCCCCACACACTGTTCACCTCACTTCCTGCTGTCCCAGTGCGGGGAGGAAGTGACACGAGCCCCCACTCAGCAGATCAGCGACGGGGCTCGGGGGGAGAAGGGGGAAAGGGGAGGAATGCACGTCTGGGAGGTGCTCTGGTGCCCCACCCACAGAGGAAGTCATGCTGTGATTGGTGTATCCACGGAGCACTGCCCGCTACAAACCTCTGGTTACACTGCACTGATGGGCGGAGACTCACAGTCCTGGGGATGGGAACTCACAAACAATCAGCTGTGGCATGCAGGGCAAGCCCTGGGGAGATACCCCGGGGAGAAAGGGGTGCAGGCGCAAGAGCAATCTGTGTCCCCCCCTCACCCTGTCCCGGAGCGCGTGCTGCTGGTTCTGGATGCAGACACAGGAACCCTGGGATATGTAGTAGATGACTGCTTCCTGGGCATGGCCTTTAAGGACCTCCCCCAAGGGGTGGAGCTTTTCCCGGCCATCAGCAGCGTAAGGGGTGGAGCCTTCATACGACTACGCTACCTCAACGGAGCTACCCGTGAGTATAACTTCATTATTATAATACAATTTAACTTTATTGTCCCTTGGCTTGTTGCTTGGCTTTTATAGCATCAACACAGACAGGCAACATTTAGCACAGTATTACAGCTATCAAACTGAACACAGTGGAAATAACCCAACTAAAACAGTTCAGAACTATTCATGATGCCCTTAAACCCAAACCTGCCCACACCAAGTACTTATGTTTGCATGTATGTTTATTACATTTCTCTCTCTCTTTCCTTCCCTTTATTTCTCTCAGGTGAGCCTCCTGCACTGATGGCTCTCTGTCGCCTGTCCATCCATGTGTCCATGGGGAAAGAGAGAGAGACTCAGACAGACAGACTGCCTCTGCCTCCTCCTCTTCAACGCTACATCCTGCCCAGCATGTGACACACACAAACTATAGAGTAAATAGGAAAGTTCTCACTGACCCAATGTCCATATACTGCTAAACAGTTTTTAATTGAATTATGCAGGTCATCCAGAAAAGAAATGAGCCTCTCTGTATTGTTGGGGCCAATGAGTGGTTTATGTAACAGCAAACCATCATTGGACAGTGCTGCACACATTGTGATGTTAGCTCCTCTCTGGCCTGGGACATCCATGGTTGCTCTCTGTCCAATCACATTTCTTCCCCTTGCGTCGTGTTTTTGCCAGGTTGAATCCAGCTTCATCCACAAAGATGAATGTATGTGCAGTTTGCCTGGCTTCCATCTCCATTACTCTCTAAAATACAGTAAATCCACAGTTTTACAGTACTTTACATTATGCATAGCTGTGTATATACCCTGTTTAGTTATTGAACAGACATCTTACATGGACATATTGATACCAGAGTTATTTCACACGTTCACTGTTTCTCTCAAAGGGTACAGTGTACAACTGCTTCATCCTTATTTTATGTTTCTCTAGGACTCTGGCAATTGTCGTTGTGCTGACTGTATTCACATTCACAAACGTGATATTGTCTGCCAGCACTCTGTCCTGAATTTCCCGCAGTTTTATTGCATTGTTGCCAATTACCATGGCAATTTCCTGTTCAGCTGATAATATTCTACCTCTCCCTCCTGTGGGAGGCAACCTTTGGATCCCACTGAAAAACACAAAACAATCAATATATTTCAAAATGTGAACATACTGTATTGTACTGTAATATGTAGTTAAATTATCATTGAAGGATGCACATCTCACCTGTTGTTTTGCCTGAAAATTCGTACTATTGATGCAACTGTTGAACGTTGCAGATTTGGTTGCACCCTTAAACCGGCCTCTCTCAAAGAGAGACCATGGTTTACAACATGGTCAATAATTGTGGCCCTTATCTCATCCTCCACGCATTCTCCCTCTCCCTGCCACTCTTCTTTCCCTACCAACCTGTCTTCCTTGATCCATGTTTCCAAACTAAATCATTCCGAAGCCATCCTCTTTTGTCTGTTTGGTAAGAGACTAAAAACAGGACACTTGGGTAGGCTTTCAGCTGAAATTGAAATCAGCTGTGTTTGGAATGATTACATATTCTGCTGAGATGTTCTATATGTTTCTATTTGGTTACTGCAGAAATGCACAACATTTGCCAACATTCTGTTTTGAATGTGTTTTTAACAGTTTTGGAAACAGTGTGTTAGTGGGAAGCAAAAGTATGTGAACCCTTTGGAAATACCTGGATGTCTGCATAAATTGGTCATAAAATTTGATCTGATCTTCATCTAGGTCACAACAATAGACAAACACGGTCTGCTTAAACTAATAACACACAAACACTTGTATGTTTTCGTGTATTTATTGAACACACCATGTAAACATTCACAGTGTAGGGTGGGAAAAGTATGTGAACCCTTGGATTTAATAACTGTTTGACCCTCCTTTGGCAGAAATAACCTCAACGTCAAATGTTTTCTGTAGTTGCGGATCAGACCTGCACAATGGTCAGGAGGAATTTTGGAGCATTCGTCTTTACAAAACTGTTTCAGTTCAGCAATATTCTTAGGATGTCTGGTGTAAACTGCTATCTTGAGGTCATGCCACAGCATCTCAGTCATATCCAAGATGGCGTAGCAGTTCAGACATCTTTGTCTTGTCATGTCCCGTGTATATATTTTTCTTGTCCTTTGTATATATTTTTTATATTTTTAACCTCTATTTCAACATACTCTCCTGCAACCCGCCTCACCCAATGTGGTATGGATCTGCTATTTTCTATACTTAAGAACCGGAACCCCCAACAGAAGCTAGCCAGCTAACTAGCTACTAGCTAGTAGTCAGTTAGCCACTGCTAGCGGTCATCAGCTAACCTTAGCCCGGTCAACTCCTGCCAGTCTGCATAGCGCGATTCAACCCAGAGCATACGAGACTGCTTTTTCTCCACATCTCCGGATTCCTACCGTAAGCTCTGAACCTTTTCACCTGGATCATCGCAGCTAGCTAGCTGCTATCTGAGTGGCTACTCCTGGCTAACGTCTCTGTCCCAAAGCAGGCACCAGTTAGTCTGAAACTAGCTTCGTGCTAGGCCCATCTCCCGGCTAGCTGAAGAGGCCCATCAGCCACTCCTTGGGCTACAATGCCTATTTTTGTCAATTGGCCTGGACCCTTTTTACTGCCGACACAAGAGCCCCGCCGATTCATCACGACTGGTCTACTGATGTAATCTGCCCGAGGGGGTTTCAACATGCTCCTCCGTTGCGACGTCCCCTGAAGGCCCATCTGCTAGCCGCGGCCCGCTAGCTGTCTAGAACATATCAGACTGTTAGCTGAAGAGGTACATCAGCCAATTTCTTGGGCTACAATACCTATTTTGCCAATTGGCCTGGACCCTTTTACTGCCTACACAGAGCCCTGCCGATCCATCACGACTGGTCTGCCGACATAACCGTCCGAGGGGGCTACAACAGACTCTTCCGTTGCGATGTCCCCCTAAGGCCCTTTTGCTAGCCTGCTAACCCCGGCCCGCTAGCTGTCTGAATCGCCGAGTCTCCAGCTCGCCTAGCTACTCACTGGTCCCTATGATCACTCGGCTACGCATGCCTCTCCCTAATGTCAATATGCCTTGTCCATTGCTGTTTTGATTAGTGATTATTGTCTTGTTTCACTGTAGAGCCTCCAGCCCTGCTCAATATGCCTTAGCTAGCCCTTTTGTTCCATCTCCCACACATGCGGGGACCTCACCTGGTTTAAATGGTGTCTCTAGAGACAAAACCTCTCTCATCGTCAGTCAATGCCTAGGTTTACCTCCACTGTATTCACATCCTACCATACCCTTGTCTGTACATTATGCCTTGAATCTATTCTTCCGTGCCCAGAAACTTGCTCCTTTAACTCTCTGTTCCGAACGCATTAGACGACCAGTTCTTATAGCCTTTAGCTGTACCCTTATCCTACTCCTCCTCTGTTCCTCTGGTGATGTAGAGGTTAATCCAGGCACTGCAGTGCCTAGCTCCACTCCCATTCCCCAGGCGCTCTCATTTGTTGACTTCTGTAACCGTAAAAGCCTTGGTTTCATGCATGTTAACATTAGAATCCTCCTCCCTAAGTTTGTTTTATTCACTGCTTTAGCACACTCTGCCAAACCGGATGTCCTAGCCGTGTCTTTATCCTGGCTTAGGAAGGCCACCAAAAATCCAGAAATGTCCATCCCTAACTATAACATTTTCCGACAAGATAGAACTGCCAAAGGGGGCAGAGTTGCAATCTACTGCAGAGATGGCCTGCAGAGTTCTGGTATACTATACAGGTCTGTGCCCAAACAATTTGAGCTTCTACTTCTAAAAATCCACCTTTCCAGAAACAAGTCTCTCACTGTTGCTGCTTGTTATAGACCACCTTCAGCCCCCAGCTGTTCCCTGGACACCATATGTGAATATTGGCCCCCATCTATCTTCAGAGCTCATAATGTTAGGTGACCTAAACTGGGACATGCTTAAAACCTCTTGAGGATACAATCCCGTTAACGGGATTGGTTGGACAACAACCAGTGAGATAGCACGGCGCGATATTCAAAACAAAATTATCTAAAAATTGAAATTCAAGTATTATACGACATTTTAAAGATACTCTACTCGTTAATCCAATCACATTGTCCGATTTCAAAAAGGCTTTACGGTGAAAGCAAAACATTAGATTATTTTAGCATAGCACCTCAGCAAAAAAAATAAAAAAGCCATTTTCCAAGCACGACAGTGTTAGGTCGCGTCAATTCAATTCTGGTGTCAGAACAAAGAGAATCTCTGGTCTCTAGTATTGTTTCACAGCTGTTTATTAAGCTAAGTAAATAGTGATAAATGCAATGTTCGTATATACGGGCTCACTGTAACACCTCGCAGGGCAGACAGAGAACTGAGTTACATATCCTTTGCTTTTCATTAAATACTATGACAGAGATAGTTCCCGCTCACTGCTGGCCTGTCAGAGGGAGGATGAGCATGGTTTAAACTTACTCATCCTATCGTTGGTGTGCAGGTTGGTCCCAACCTCGAGACGCCTCCTGTTGCCGGGCGTAGTTATTATCTTTGGCAGTTGATTTATCTTGTGACGGTACAATGCACAGTTCTCTAAAACCCCGACACCCCTCCGCATATACATTTCACCCATATCCCGCCGTTATCATTTAACAAGCTCTTCCATATCCCTGATTTACAGCATCTGCATTCTTTCCATATGACTCAACATCCCATGAGCCCCTTCCTCTCACACAGCAGTATGCTCTTATCATATAGAGTATAAACTTAATATTATAGCATAGCTTCTTTGTTATATTATATAGGTTATGCAAACAAATAGTTGGTCAAACCCTAACAATAGCCATCACAAAACCAGATATACAGCCAAAATGAAGCACTAACCTTTGACAATCTTCATCAGATGACACTCCTAGGACATCATGTTAGACAATACATGCATTTTTTGTTCGATCAAGTTTATATTTATATCTAAAAAAAACATTTTTACATTGGCGCGTGACGTTCAAAAAATGTTTTCTCCCCATAACCCCCGGTGAATAGGCACATTTAATTTACAGAAGAACTCATAAACGTTGATAAAATGTATAACAATTATTTAAACAATTCGAGATAATCTACTCCTTTATGCAACCACTTTGTCAGATTTCAAAATAACGTTACGGAAAAAGCACATTGTTCAATATTCTGACTACAGAACTTAGCCTTCAATGCTAAGCTATACAGTTAGCCTACAACCACGGCGTCGACAAATCTCTAACAATATGTTAGAAATATTTACTTACCTTTGCTGATCTTCGGCGGAATGCACTCGGATGGGCACCCACTTTCACAAGAAATGTTAATTTGTTCTGCAAAGTCCATCATTTATGTCCAAATACGTCCATTTTGTTGACCCATCCAGAACACTTTACAATGCCATGTGGCGTGGACGCAAATCCATAGACGAAATGTTCAAAGTTCCATTACCGTTTGTAGAAACACATCAAATGATGTTTACAATCAATCCTTTAGGGTATTTTTTAACGTAAAATTGCGATAATTTTACAACTGGACCATAGGTATTCATCCCAGAAGAAAAATTAAAAAACGACGAAGTCATGTGCACACGCATCATAAGACACCTCTCCTCAGACTGGCCAGTGATTGACTGAGCCATAATTATCTGCCCGGCAACAGGTGACGGTTGAAACAGGTTCCTAAAGATTGTTGACAGCCAATGGAAGAGTTAGGAGGTGCAACGTAAATCCTATGTCACTGTACTTTTTCAAGGGATTTAAAGCAAAAACTACATTTCTAATATCCCACTTCCTGATTCAATTTTTCTCAGGTTTTTTGCCTGCCATATGAGTTCTGTTTTAGAAACTTCAGAGTGTTTTCTATCCAAATCTACTAATAATATGCATATTCTATTTTCTGGGCCAGAGTAGTAACCTGTTTAAATTGGGTACGTTTTTCATCCGGCTGTGAAAATACTGCCCCTTAGCCCCAACAGGTTTTAACACCCCGGCCATCCTACAATCTAAGCTAGATGCCCTCAATCTCACACAAATTATCAATGAACCTACCAGGTACTACCCCAAATCCCACCGATAAATCCACGATCATTGACAATTTCAATAAGCATTTTTCTATGGCTGGCCATGCTTTCCACCTGGCTACCCCTACCCCGGTCAACAGCCCTGCACCCCACCCCCCCCCAAGCCTCCCCATTTCTCCTTTAGCCAGATCCAGATAGCTGATGTTCTGAAAGAGTTGCAAAATCTGGACCCCTACAAATCAGCTGGGCTAGACCCTCGCTTTCTAAAATTATCCGCCGCAATTGTTGCAACCTCTATTACTAGCCTGTTCAACCTCTCTTTCGTATCGTCTGAGATCCTCAAAGATTGGAAAGCTGCCACGGTCATCCCCCTCTTCAAAGGGGGAGACACTCTAGACCCAAACTGTTACAGACCTATATCTATCCTACCCTGCCTTTCTAAGGTCTTCGAAAGCCAAGTTAACAAACAGATCACCGACCATTTCGAATCCCACCGTACCTTCTCCACTATGCAATCTAGTTTCTGAGCTGGTTTTGGGTGGACCTCAGACACGCTCAAGGTCCTAAACAATATCATAACCGCCATCGATAAAAGACAATACTGTGCAGCCATATTCATCAACCTGGCCAAGGCTTTCGACTCTGTCAATCACCACATTCTAATCGGCAGACTCAAAAGCCTTAGTTTCTCAAATGACTGCCTCGCCTGGTTCACCAATTACTTCTAAGACAGAGTTCAGTGGGTCAAATCGGAGGGCATGTTGTCCGGACCTCTGGCAGTCTCTATGGGGGTGCCACAGGGTTCAATTCTCGGGCCGACTCTTTTCTCTGTATACATCAATGATGTCACTCTTGCTACTGGTGATTCTCTGATCCACCTCTACGCAGACGCCACCATTTTGTAAACTTCTGGCCCTTCTTTGGACACTGTGTTAACTGACCTCCAGATAAGCTTCAATGCCATACAACTCTCCTTCCATGGCCTCCAACTCTTAAATGCAAGTAAAACTAAATGCATGCTCTTCAACCGATTGCTGCCCGCACCTGCCCGCCTGTCCAGCATCACTACTCTGGACGGTTCTGACTTAGAATATGTGGACAACTACAAATACCTAGGTGTCTGGTTAGACTGTAAACTCTTCTTCCAGACTCATATTAAGCATCTCCAATCCAAAATTAAATCTAGAATCAGCTTTCTATTTCGCAACAAAGCATCCTTCACTCATGCTGCCAAACATACCCTTGTAAAACTTACTATCCTACCGATCCTTGACTTCGGCAATGTCATTTACAAAATAGCCTCCAACACTCTACTCAGCAAAAAGAAAGATATACCTGCTAGAGCGCGTGCTACGAGTGGGTGCTGCTATGGTGGTGGTGCTTTACCTAGCAAAGACTTATAGATGACCTGGAGCCAGTGGGTTTGGCAACGAATATGAAGCGAGGGCCATCCAACGAGAGCATACAGGTCGCAGTGGTGGGTAGTATATGGGGCTTTGGTGACAAAACGGATGGCACTGTGATAGACTGCATCCAATTTTCTGAGTAGAGCAGAAAGAGGAGGAAGGGAAGCACTACTAAAGGTACACAATAGTACATTTTGGTAGACAGAAGGTGCTCTTTGGTAAAAGGGGTGAATTGGTCATCAAAAAGAAAGGAGGACCAAGGCACTCTTCATATAATGAATTAAAATGCCTTTATTTGTATGGCATGTTCAATAGAAACAAAGTTTTAAAGATCCGATGCGTTTCGGCTGCATGGCCTTCGTCAGGAAGTACAAAGAACTAATACAATGTCCTCTATTAAACAGCTTTTCCAATTAGCCCTAATTTGAAGAGGGAGAACACTATAACACAGCAAACATGAACAACAACAGTCTAAACATAGCTGAGGGCAATTGAGCAAAATGTCCACTATATGACAGCAAATGGACCTGTCACAAACCTACAGGAAGGGTGAGAAATCCAGGTTCGTGATAGGTCCATTTGCTGTCATCTAGTGGACATTTTGCTCAATTGCCCTCAGCTATGTTTAGACTGTTGTTGTTCATGTTTGCTGTGTTATAGTGTTCTCCCTCTTCTCCCTCTGACAGATTCTTTCTATTGTGTTATTGACTGTACGTTTGTTTATTCCATGTGTAACTCTGTGTTGTTGTTTGTGTCGCACTGCTTTGCTTTATCTTGGCCAGGTCGCAGTTGTAAGTGAGAACATGTTCTCAACTGGCCTACCTGGTTAAATATAGGTGAAATAAAAGGTTATGGATGTGTCACTGCAACCTTAAAGGTCCTCAATGGTGACATCATTGATTCTAAGCAATATTGTGCTGCTATTTTTATTGACTTGGCAAAAGCCTTTGATATGGTAGACCATTACATAATAAAAAGTTCAGGACTCTGACTGGGCCACTCCAGAAGGCGTATTTTCTGTTGTTGATTTACTTCTGTGTTTTGGGTCGTTGTCCTGTTGCATCACCCAACTTCTGTTGATCTTCAATTGGTGGACAGATAGCCTAACATTCTCCTGCAAAATGTCTTGATAAACTTGAGAATTCATTTTTCTGTTGATGATAGCAAGCTGTCCAGGACCTGAGGCAGCAAAGCAACCCCAAACCATGATGCTCCCTCCACAATACTTTACAGTTGAGGTTTTGATGTTGGTGTGTGATACGAGAATTCTGTTCTCAAATATTCTTAAAATGAACTTCAATTGAACTACTCAGTCTGAAACCCAGAGTTTGTAAGATTCTGGTTGAATGAAACCATTGCAACGCTGCCCCCTTTGGCAGTTCTATCTTGTCGGAGTCCCAGCTTACAATAGTCAGAATGTTTATTCACGAGGGCTCTCCCAATCATACAAACACATAGCCTTTTATACCTTAGATTTGGTCATACCATATGTCATACCCCTTATAAATGCCCCTCCTCTTCTTTAACACTGTCAATGCTTATTTACAAGTCTTCTCCAAGACATACATTGCTTATCTTATCCTGCAACATGTTACATAATCTACTGCAAGCCTAACGGTTTCTCCCCTCCCTGGGTGGGGAGACCTCTTTCCTGTTATCAGTTTCACAGTGGTTACAAGTTGTCTGTCACAGGTTCCTTTTTTCCTATGCACACACTGTCTCGCCTATATTGCTAAATAGTAAAGTCTTAACTTGTCCTACTCACACACATGAGAGAATTCTAGTCTTATGATTCAAATACATTTCACTCCATTATACAGTAACAGGGTGGAATGCTTTTAGTCATTACCTTAAACCTTATCAGTGTGCTGTGCCTTTTTTTCTCCACATATAGTGTTGTGTTCCTTCCAAACAACTCAACTGTAGTTTCATCTGTCCACAGAATATTTTGCCAGTAGCGCTGTGTAACATCCAGTTTGCAAACTTCAGACGTGCAGAAATTGTTTTTTTGGACAGCAGTGGCTTCTTCCGTGGTGTCCTCCCATGAACACCATTCTTGTTTAGTGTTTTATGTATCGGAGACTCGTCAACAGATGTTAGCATGTTCCAGAGATTTCTGTATGTCTTTAGCTGACATTTTAGGGTTCTTCTTAACCTCATTAAGCATTATGTGCTGTGCTCTTGCAGTTATCTTTGCAGGATGTCCACTCCTAGGGAGAGTAGCAACAGTGCTGAACTTTCTCCATGAACATCAAGGCTTTTAGAGATTCTTTTTTAACCCTTTCCAGCATTATTCAAGTCAACAATTCTTAATCTTAGGTCTTCTGAGATCTCTTGGCATGGTTCACATCAGGCAATGCTTCTTGTGAATAGCAAACTCAAATTTTGTGAGTGTTTTTTATAGGGCAAGGCAGCTCTAACCAACATCTCCAATCTCGTCTCATTGATTGGACTCCAGGTTAGTTGACTCCTGACTACAATTAGCTTTTGGAGAAGTCATTAGCCTAGGGGTTCACATACTTTTTCCAACCCTACACTGTGAATGTTTAAATGATGTATTCAATATAGACAAGAAAAATAAAATAATTTGTATGTTATCAGATTAAGCACACTATGTTTGCTTATTGTTGTGACTTCGATGAAGATCAGATCAAATTTGATGACCAATTTATGCAGAAATCCAGGTAATTCCAAAGGGTTCACATACTTTTTCTTGCCACTGTAGTTTTGCAGATGGTGGAGTATGAATGAGAAAAGAGTTAATGGATTTCAGATAATGTGGTCATTGAATGCATTTTGTGTGAAAGCAATGAAAAATTATTCACAATTTGGTCTACATACACTTCTGTTTCGCTGACTGTGTGAAGAGTTTTGACAATGTTTTGACCAATGAATGTTAGCAATTTCATTTTTTTTAAAATGTATGTTAAATCTATTGCTGTTTGTTTTAAAATGCAATTTTTGAAATTAAATATCTGATATTACCATAACTCCTGTCCTGGGGCTCATTGTTATTGTTAAAGTCTTCCCTACCACATGTTCTCGCACACACACACACACACACACACACACACACACACACACACACAGGATGGTTGTCATCACACATGTATACTCACAGCTTTAATTCAGTTCTGAACCCATGCTTTAGCAGAGATGAAATAGGAAGAAAGACATCCCACTCCCCAGTGGTGTAGTGGTGCATGGAGAAGTGGGAATACTATAATTTTGCTAAAAATGTTTCAAATGGCCCGCCCCGCGAAGGAAAGATGCCCTGTGTGAAAAATACTAGGAGAAACAGTGACATTCACTCTGAATGACCTAAAATGATCAATCACATATTCTTTCACTGTCAGGCCAACCCAAGCTGTACTGTACAGTAGGCTAATAGTAGTACCTATTATTGAAACAGATCAACTGAATCATAAATTCACAGGTTTCAGATTTTCCCCAATTCTTTCAGGCTTTTGTTCTCAAAATCACCTTTTTTTAAACAGAAAAACGTATGTTCTAAGTTCATAACAATGCTTAATAAACCACATCTGGAGACCACTTTTGAGGTCTGGGAAAAATCAAATACATTTTTATTTGAGTGTAGTTACCCTTTAATTCAACTGTGCAGGCACCTATCAGTGTTGTTTGGTTAGCAGTGTTTCTGTAGCACATGAGATGGAGTTTGCAAAATAAATGTCCACTGGATTGATGCAAATAATCATGATATCATTCTGACAGGTAGGCATGCGTTCTCATGTTCTATTGGTTTTCTTTCAACTTTCTTTCATTGTCTAGCAGCCAAAGGAATTATCCTAATCATATTAGCAACCCATGACAGTTATTGCATCTTTAAATCCTACCACTTTCTAACAGATATTCCCATCTCTGTCCATGAAACAGCTCACATGTGCAGTGCACATTTTAGAAAGGTGTTTTCCCCAAATTGCATTTTGTAATTTTCACACAGTCATGTGTACATTGTTGCGCCTAAAATGTGAAGAAATAATATTTTAGCAACATTTTAAGGTAAACAGTCCAATCTGTTCCATCAGCCCTATTAATTGATAAGGTGGATACCTCCACTACACTGCTTTGATAGGTATCAGTGGGGATTAAGAAGTGAGTTTATGCAATGCCCACTGAAAAATAAGTCAGTATACAGAGTATACCTGTGTGTGCCCTTCACTACACCACTGCCACTTGCAAATGTTTTCTGGTTCTTATACTGTCAATGAACTGTATAAGTAGACCAAACCCAGCTGCTAGCATTGGTGTATATGGGAGAAGCACCCCTTAAAGGGGCAGTGCCGTCAAAAATGGAATTTACACTATGAGGTCGAAATAACATTATGATAATGTCCTTTTTGTGTCAGCATGTTCAGGTGGGATGATGTTTTTGCCCCAGATCACGACATCACAATCTGATCTGATTATTCTGATGCGTATATATCCTACTAATTTGAAGGGGTAAGGGTGGATGTGCTGTAATATCCTATCTGCCAAATATATTTACATGTATATCAACAGGGGCTAACAAGAACAGACTGAGCATTTCAATGGCAAAAGGAGGCTCAGGGAAATAAGATATTAAACATATAATGACATTATTTTCATGAAATAAACACACACATTGATTTATTAGACATATGGTGATTACTTAAAAATACAATTCAAAATACAGAGAAAAATATATTTAACAAAATAAAGAAAAAGACTGGGGGCTTAACTAGCTGGTAAACGAGTGGGACGTCTTCATTTATCTATCATCTTTGGCTTTAATTCTGCTGCAGCCACCCCAGCGCACGTGGGGATGAATTTAGCGCGCTTGGTGACATGCCTCGCGCCAGGTGCCAGATCACAGTGAGAGACGCGCTTAAAATCAACTACACACACAGCAGCAAAAAGCCGAGTAAACGTTAAAGTCAGTTGAGATAGACCACGGGTAAGTTGCTAACTAACAGACATGCCATAACTGAGGCGCACATTCTATATGTCTGTAAACTGAAAGGGCTAACAGTAGCAAACTAACAGTAGCCAAATTATGATATCATGATTGACGTGACAAATTTCAGGCCAAAGTTGTCTGCGTGTCTTTGTGTAGCCTAGAGAGTATATGGCGGTGCCTGGTGATGTCAGAGGAAGAGGCCTGTCTGGGCTCCCCGATATGAATGGAGAAGAGGAGGAGGAGGAAGAATCACATGAGGTGAGAGCAACAGTGAACACACACACACATGTCATGTGTGCTAAACCAACTACAAACAATGGGCCATGGCAGAGTAAGATAATGTGTGTGTGTAATCAGGTGTTGCTGAGCGTGTTTGACCCAGCATGTGCAGTTGGGGTTGTGTTTCTATGACAGTGTTACGCCCCTGAAAAAGGGAGAAATAATCACGAAAGTGATACGGTATTGTTTCCTCACTGAGAACTTTTACTGCAATCATTTTACCAAAGTAACACATTTTACAAAAGTAACACATTTTACAAAACAACAGATCTACAGGAAAGAGCTAGTGTTGTAGGGTACAAGGCTTATTCAAGTCACAACAGTATACTCTGTAATTCACTGAAACATACACTAATTTCAATATAACTGTCAAGCACAAAGCTTTAACTCAGTAAACCATAACTCAATTTATCAACAGTCAATAAAGTGTTTGAAAAACCATTATACAAATAACACCGCAAAATATCTTATTAACAACGCACATGTTCATTCACGATCAACATAAAATGGCAGCTACTCTCAGTACGAAGCTAGCCTTTGCTGCAACCGAGCAGGGCTCATATTACTCTGCAAACTTAACTCTAACTTCCTCAAGATGTTACTAAGACACACCTTAAACACTCTTGACATGTTAGCGAGTTATTACATTTAAATGACTCTGTTTAATCATCAATAACGTACCTGAAAAAGGGGAGAAATAATCACGAGAGTGATACGGTATTGTTTCCTCACTGAGAACTTTTACTGCAATAAGGAAAAGACCGCGATTTCCCCGCGAACTTGGGTGGAGACCAGAGCAATCGATCTCAGGCTCATAGATTAAAGAGAATTTAGTAGATCACAGATTAACACTTTTCCCCTTCAATTAGGCACCACAAAATAAAGTAATCAATATAACGTTTACACATTCCTTTTACAATTCTTACCCTTTGTACACTTGATGGATTTTAACTTAACACAATTATATGAATGTTATCCATCTCTATCAACTAATACAGAATGCATGATCTTTTTTAACCTTAGATGTTTTAAGATCCTCACATACTATGAACTTACTAATACTTTTTAATGTATAACAGGCTATGAGTATTTCCTTTAACCTGTCACAACAGCAGAGACTTCACTCTGCACTACATGCCTGACACCTCAGACAACCACGAGCTCCAACTGTTGGCCAGAGGTACATAAAGTTAAAGTTAAACACACATACACTTACACACACTAACCAGAGGTAGTCAGTACACACACCTAAACTACTAACTGACCCAAACACATTTCTCCGTTTCCCCCCTGTCCTCTCCCCCTCCCTCCCACTGGTCCCCTTCTCCCGTCTCCTTCTCCTCTCCATCCCCCGTCCTCTCCCCCTCTCCCTCCCCCTGTTCTCCTCTTCTTCTCCTCTCCTTCCCCCGTCCCCGGTCCCCTGCCTCTGTCCCCCCGTCCCATCTTCCCCCTCCCTCTCTCAGTGGTCCAGGAGGTGAGCCCTCATGTGATCATGACTCCTACAACTCATCCAGAATGCCGCAGCCCGTCTGGTGTTCAACCTTCCCAAGTTCTCTCACGTCACCCCGCTCCTCCGCACACTCCACTGCCTTCCAGTTGAAGCTTGCATCTGCTACAAGACCATGGTGCTTGCCTACGGAGCTGTGAGGGGAACGGCACCTCCATACCTTCAGGCTCTGATCAGTCCCTACACCCAAAGAAGGGCACTGCGTTCATCCACCTCTGGCCTGCTCGCCTCCCTACCTCTGTGGAAGCACAGTTCCCGCTCAGCCCAGTCAAAACTGTTCGCTGCTCTGGCACCCCAATGGTGGAACAAGCTGCCTCACGACGCCAGGACAGCGGAGTCAATCACCACCTTCCGGAGACACCTGAAACCCCAACTCTTTAAGGAATACCTGGGATAGGATAAAGTAATCCGTCTAACCCCTCCCCCCCAAAAAATATGTACTATTGTAAAGTGGTTGTTCCACTGGATATCATAAGGTGAATGCACCAATTTGTAAGTCACTCTGGATAAGAGCGTCTGCTAAATGACGTAAATGTAAAAAAAAAGTACAAATCATTACCAGTGCTAAGCAAGAACGCTGCATGGTCCAGTTCGTGCAGGGTCCAGTTCGTGCAGGGACTGGGTGAGGAGGAGTACCGCACAGGGAGGACTGGGGAAGGGAAACCTTTAGGCTGGCCGGGGAGGGGTGATGGTTAAGGTGGAGGGTAAAGGTTAATGCTAAAAAATCTTTATACATTTGCACTTTCTCCCCCTTTCTCACTTTATCTGCTTGCCCTTCTATCGCTCTCTCTCAAGCTCTCTTCTATCTCTCACTCTCTTCTTTTTCTCTCTTCTATCCCCCTCTCTTTCTGACTCCCTCTCTCCTCCCTGCTTCAAGGAGCCAACCCAGACTACAGGCCTGAGGTGGTGACCTATCCCTATGTGGACTTTGGTAAGAACAGCTGCCTTGCCTGTGGTGGTAATACACTAGGTATTGTTCTCAGTGTAACTTTTGAACATCAATAGTCAAGTTTTCAGTTACAGATTCTCTCTCTCTCCCTCTCTTACCACAGGTCTGGAGGTCAGTAAGCAGAGGCTGTTGTCTGCCCATTTTCCGTTCCTTCCTCCCGCCGTCTCAGAGAGAGAGAGAATCTCCTACCTCTCCTCCTGCATCTCCTTCGACTCCCCCCCTCATGGTGAGTTCTCCTCCCCCCTCATGGTGAGTTCTCCTCCCCCTTGTTCCAGGAAAATAACCTCACACTGACATTTGATATTAAATTGAAAATGTTGTGTGCGTGTGTAGCATGGTTCATTCTGCGTTGTGTACTTTTATTTAGGACACTGCCACAACTGGAATTCTGATGGTTGAATCATGTTTATTCGACCTGCACACGAAGAGACAACACACAATATATTAGCCCTCGGTGCAGTCACAGCTCTCGGGCACCTTGCTAGTTGAAGGTCCGGCAAAAGAGCGGGAACTGCATACATACATTCAGTGCCCAACAGCACACTATACAATACAATTAAAATGATATACAACATATTCGGACAAAATAAAAGACATACCTGCACACGAAGAGACAACACACAATATGTTAGCCCTCGGTGCAGTCACAGCTCTCGGGCACCTGCGTGAGCACATAGCAACTCACTCAAACATGGTCCCAAATACTCCCGAGTTACAATAGGTACCCTAATTAGCAAGCTTGGTGAAAGTTGTTAACATAAATCTTTATAATTGTCCACATTGTAACAAAACCTATAGTTGCGTAACAGCACTTTATGTAACTTTACCACAGTTTTATATTGACAAATTACGGCGCCAAGGACAACATACCTTGCTAGTGGAAGGTCCGGCAAAAGAGAACAATAAAAGGGTACGTAAGTACGGATAACCCGCGATGGACCAAACCAAAATATACAAACTTTTACAATTAGGTGTATTTACAATATAGATATCAAAAAATGTTAGTACATCGAAAAATAACATTAACTATGCTGCTGTAATTAAATAAAGAAAACACATTGAATTATTATTATTGTTATTAACTTATTAACATCCCCTCTTGACCTGGCCTACTTGAACTGTCCTTGTGTGCAACTTGGTGCATAATCTAGGGGAACAACATCACTCTACTACATTCACCCCCACTGTTTTACACTAGATTATAGGCACAAAACAAAACACATTACCTCGAAGGTAACAAAGCAAAGAAAGAAGAAGAAAAAATTCACACCCACAGAGCGACGGAGTAACCCAGTGTAGTCCCTTAAGTCTAGACCCACAAATGGTCGATCAGCTGGAAAGCTATCCCGCGAAGGATTAGGAAAAATAAGAGGTAGCTAATCCCTTATTCAACCGTATACAAAAAATGCCAAATACATTTTATGCTGATGAACTACACACAAAGTTACATGAATTGTCAAAAATATTAGACCAACCCACAAATCAAACAAGACCCAGTTAGATTACCACATACACACAAAAAAAGAAAAGGTAGGCAATATCCTACCGTCACTGAGAAACCAAGAACGGTTTCATTTCCTGTGTAGACATAGTTTGGATTAGCCTATTCACTGGCTTAATAAATCTACCTAGTCTAGTCCGAACACCCTCACCCAAAAACCTAGCAGGAATGTCACGGACAGCCCTAACCGTGCTCAGAGGTCTAACCTCAGGTTGGGGAATACTACAACTCGGTCTATCTGGAGCCAGCACACTTTCAGTTACAGACTCAACACTAGTAGTGTCAGACGACTGATCAGAATCCTGGTAGATTGCCACAGACCACACTGACAAAGCATCTTCAACCAAGTTAACAACATCTGTCACAGCACCATCCCCACTGAATGGAGTTTCGCCATCAGAACTCTTGTAGGCTTTGGGGATCTCTCTCTGGTCCACTTCTACTGAGCACACCTCACTCAAGGGGACGTCATATGGCCGTTCCACTTCACTTCCATCAACTGGGACTTCACCATCCTCTTGGAATATCCTCCCAGAAGACTCAGGAAGGCTTGCTACCCAGTGGACAGTCCTTGCGTCACTCCCATCCATTTTGCTGGACGCTGCAGACATCTCAGAGAACACGTCACCACTCGATAGAGATCCGTGACTCTCAGGTTCCTCCCAAGAAGGCAAAGGCAGAAAGTTGACTGGCATAATCAGGTTCCTATGCACCGTCTTCATGCGTCCAGTGGTAGGGTGCTGTATACGATATGTGTTCAGTGAGCTGTTCTTCATAACAACTATGTACACCGCACTGTCCCAGCGATCAGCCAGTTTCTTCTTGCCCCTCTCTCCCTTGTTAGCAAGAAGAACTCTGTCTCCCTTCTCTACCGAATGACCCTTCGACCGTCTGTTGTAGACCTCGGCTTGTCTCTTTTGTTGCTTACTTGCATGCTGCTGAGCCAATGTCATGGCTTCTCTCAGATCCTCACCCAAAGACTGGACATACTTATCCACATCGACCATGTCCCCATCCAACAGCACACTTTCAAACATAACATCTACTGGCAACCTAGGGGTGCGTCCAAACATCAAGAAGAACGGCGGAAACCCAGTAGTCTCGTGAACAGTGCAGTTATAGGAGAATGTCAATGTGTTCAACATCTGAGGCCATTTAGACTTGGACCTAGCTGGCAGAGCTCTAATCATCCCACCCAGCGTGCGATTTAGACGTTCTGCTTGACCGTTCCCCATGGGATGATAAGGTGTGGTGTGGGACTTTCCAACACCAGATAACTGAAGTAATTCTGCAATAAGGGAACTTTCAAAGTTAGCACCCCTGTCAGAATTGATACAATCAGCGAACCCATAAACGCAGAAGAAATTATTCCAGAGAACACGAGCCACAGTCTTAGCAGACTGGTTTGGACACGTATACGCACATGCCAGCTTAGTAAAGTGATCAGTCACTACTAACACATCAATAGACTTGTTGTTTGAATCTTCTGCAGTCCAGAAATCAATACACACAAGTTCCAAAGGTGCCGTTGTCACAATGGAGACAAGTGGAGCTCTTGCTTCAGGCTCAGGTGCTTTACTCAACACGCATCTCTTACAGTGGGCCACGTATTCCTTGACATCCTTTTCCATAGAGTCCCAGTAAAACCGCTGTCTCGTAAGCCACAATGTGCGCTGCTGACCCTGATGACCAGCATCATCATGAACTCCCTTCAACACAAGGCCTCTCAAAGACACAGGTACAACATACTGCAATATTTTCTTCTTACTCACTGGGTGTTTTGAGACACGATAGAGAATCCCTAACCGCGTGGTGAGTTATCCCCACTGTCTTAGAGTATAAACTGTTTCATTAGCTTCAATGACTCGCTCTCTAGATGGGCGCCGGCCTCTATCTACAAAGAACATGACTCTGCTGATGACAGGATCCAGTGACTGGTTATCATACAGCTCCTTGTGTGTAAAGACAGGTAAAGGGCTCTGACCCATGGACATCAACTTCTCAAGGTGCTGCGCGTGTGAAATGGCCCTCACCGTGGCACCATCATCCCATCGGCGGTGAGCATGGAGGACAGCAGACACCTCTTCACAGGAAACCAAACCACTGACATCGTCTCCAGCTCTACTTAACTCACTCCCAGGAGCCATAGACATTCCACAGCCAGCCTCGGGCTGTTCACAGGAGAGGCGGAATATGTCTTGAACATTATCCACTCGAAGACCTCTGGCTTCCTCCAGCAGGACATCATATGGAATTCTTGTCAGTCGGTGCAGAACTGTGGAGCGGACAAATGGCTCTCTGCTCAAAGCATCAGCAACGACATTCTTAGGACCTGGTATGTACTGGATATCAAAGTCAACGGGTGCCAGCTTTGCAACCCATCTCTGCTCGCATGCATCAAGTCTCGGCTTTGTAAGAATATATTTGAGTGGATTGTTGTTGGTCCACACAGTAAACATATGCCCTCGCAGCCAATGGCTGAATTTATCATGAATGGCCCATTTCATGGCTAGAAATTCCAGCCGGTGAGCAGGATACTTGGATTGTGCATGATTAAGAGATTTACTAGAAAAAGCTAATGGCCTGGCTATTGCCGTCCCATCTTGCACTTGGGATAGTACAGCTCCCAAACCACTAGTAGATGCATCCACAGAAAGTAAAAATGGCTGAGAAAAATCTGGATGAGCCAGCAGTGCCTGGTCAACTAGTGCTCATTTCAAAGCTTCAAAAGCGAGTTGACATTCGGCAGTCCAGTCTGCAGCAGTGAGCCTGCAAGAGGGACCAGGCCTCCTCCCACCCTTGCCTCTCCTAGGCTTCTTCCGACCTGTAGTTAGCTGAAATAATGGCCTAGCAACCATGGAACAATTCTCAAAGTAGTGCTGATAGTATACTACCATACCAAGAAAATAACGGATTTTGCTAGGAGACGGAGTGACACAATCAGCTTCCATCATCTCGCTCTCAGTCACGTTCAAAATAGTTTGAACTTTAGCAGGGTCAGTGGCTACACCCTCCTGAGAAATGATGTGACCCAAAACCTTAACAGACCTCCTCAAAAACTTGCACTTAGACGGAGACAGTTTAAGATTGTGCTCCTGCAACCGCTGAAAAACCATCTCAAGTCTCTGCAGACTCTCTTCCTCAGTCTTAGCAAAAACCATCAGATCATCCAAATAACAAAGGAGACTTAGAAAGTTTTGGTCATGAACGTAGCCGGGCTGTTGCAGAGGCCCTGAGGCAACCGATTGTACTCGTGCAGACCTAAAGGAGAGGAAAAGGCAGTGTATTTCTTATCCTCTTTATGCAGTGGCACGTTATAATACCCTGACGTCAAGTCCATTGTGCTGAAGAAGGCATTACCTCCCAGCACGGCCAGTACATCAGCCTGATTAGGCAGGGGATGAGCGTCCTTTACAGTGCGGGCATTTAACCACCTAAAGTCAGTACATAGGCGCAAGTCCCCATTCTTTTTCCATACCAGCACCAATGGTGAGGCATACTCACTGCTGGATTTTCTGACGATTTCCTTTTCCTCCATATCATCCAGTGTTTCCCTGAGTTTTTGGTAATGAGCTGGAGAAAGCCTACGATAAGGTAATCGAAATGGGCGGTCATCAGTCAGCCGTATGCGATGGCAGAACCCCTTTGCCTCACCACAATCTAGGCTATGTCTAGAGAACACTGTGTCATACTTCCCAATTAAATTGACAAGTTTATCCTTCCAGAACTGTGAAACTGGACACTCCTCAACAGACAGGCCTTGAAGTCCAAGATTGCTCAGTGTACTGTTGCCATGAACTACACTGCCACCAACTGAACTCTTAGCTGTCAGACTGCCGTGTGAGCTGTCACATTGAACTTTAGCCACGTTCTGGTAAGCTGCTTGCTGCTTGACATCATCAAAATCCTCTAATGCAATGCAAGGATACACATCCGACACTTTAGCATTTCGTCTCAGGGTAACTGGTGATGTTGTTGGATTCACTATCTTCACAGGTAGCCATCCATCCCCCCACAGGGGCGTAACTACTCTCCCCACTAGTATGTGTCGATTCACACAACGAGACGTGCTGGGCTCGACAACAACAGTACTGCCCACAGAGAGTTTTGTCTTTGGGGGTAGGCGGCCCCACACCAGATGCTCACTCATGGGTTGGAGCGTTACTGCTCTCTTCAACTTAATGGTGCCTACTTTATCTGGGATGGAGTCTCCTCTCCATCTCTCCAGATTTGACAGGAGACGCAGGAAGTGGCTGTCATCGCACTGGCTAGAGGAACCTGGTGTACCCACCACCCACCAGTAGCTGTCATTTGATTTGAACTGTCTAATCAAAGACTTCAACACATTAGTGCCCACAATGAGTTCATCAACCTGCCCATCTACAATAAGCACTGGGACTACATAGCTGAAGCCATAAAGCTGAATTTTTAAATCACACATGCCCACTGGGCTAGTTTGCTTCCCACCACAACCCACCAGGATGATATCTGAAGGAGCTAGAAAGTTCCCCTCTACCACTCCTGCCTCCCTCAACCGAGGTACAATATCTGCGCGCAGAGTAGTAGCCATGGACCCACTATCTAACATCCCCTTCAGCTCAACTTTATCCTGTACTAGCACAGAGGTGTAAAACAAACTGTAATTCTGAGTAATTCTCATTGTGTTCTGAAAAATGACTCTGTTGTTCTTGGGTACTGACTCACAAAAGTAAGAATAAACAGATTGGATATCATCATCAGTGGAGGAAAAATAAGACTGCCCCACATTGCCCTCCTCAGAATGGAGGCATTCTAGTTTTCCTGAGACCTGCCAGTCTGTCCACATCCAGGGCTCTGTCGCTGCCCAGCCTCACTACAGTCAAAGCTCATGTGGCCCGGAGAGAAGCACTTGAAGCACAGCTGGTGCATCTGACAGTGAGCTTTGGTCCAGTGATTAGTGCTTCCACAGACGGCGCACTCACTCTGACGTTTGTGGAACTGTTTACGGGGCCCTCTGTTCACAGACTGAGTATTGCTGACCAGAGCCTTCTCTAACAAAGTCAAAACCTTCTCTTATGTCTCACCCTCAGATATAGATGGTGCCTGGTCTGGTTCACGGCCACATTGAGAAAAGGATGACACCTTAGGTCTGTTCACAGGACCCACTCCCTCCTGGGGGGAGTCAAAGACGGCAGCCACCTGCTGTGAAAGTTGTGTTCTACATGCTTTACGTTCCCTTAACAGTTCATCCAACTGATCCTGTACCTCACTGGCTGTCCAGTCACGAAGGGGTTTGCTCTTTAACACTTGGGCCGACTCTTTATCAGGACAGTTGCGTACAAACATGACTGCCAACTCTGAGCACTCATTGGGTAGGGTCCTGCCCTCACTCACAAGGTACTGTTTGGCTGCCTCTGCAGCTTTGTTAAGCCTAATCCAGAAATCTATTGGACCCTCATTAGCATATGGTTTGATTGAATAGAAATCAGCTAATGGCATACCTGAGCAGACAGTATCCCCAAAGTGTTGCTTGAGAACACTGAACACCGCCTTAACATCTGTGACAACAGGGTTGTTACGCATCCAGACTTTGGTCACATCCCGTGCCCTCCCCATGAGCCTAGACATCACCTCCCCAACATTCTCAGACCCAGTGTAACCCCTCTTCTCTAAGTAGACTCCCATTAACTCCTCCCACTCCAGGACAGAGTACTTATCTGAGCCATCACCCCTAAAGAAAGGTGGAGGACTAACATCGGACTTCACAACCAGATTCAGCTTGGACGCATCAATAAAGGTTGACCCACACTGCTCAGGCAGGGGAAACTGCTGGGGTTGGTGAGGGGGACAGGCAGGAAAAAGACTTGAAACCCCAGACTGCAGTAAACTCGCTCTGATAGATTCACCTATCTCTGAACCAATCTGCTTAATAATGCCACTAAGCTGACTCGGAGGCGTCCCATTATCACTGAGGACTGTGGATGATGGTACATCAAAAGACAGAGGTGGGATACCCTGGTCAGGTGGAACAAACAGCCTACCCCTCCCAGCGCTTGCAAACTCAGGACTAGCAAACGCTCTACTCCCAGGAGCTGACTGTACAATTGGCGTAAATGCAAGGACACCCCTCCCTCTACCCACACTAAAATCTCCAGCATAACTAATTGTATGGACTTGAGAGTCTTCCATGGCTCAACAGAGCACTAAAATACAATGTAATTTACTGCATTCAAATACAAAAAAAAAAATCAATAAACAAATTCATCAAAAACATACAAATAAGCACGAATACCTGTATCTAAAGAATATGCTACACTCACATTCACTGTTTACAGTATATATTAGCTTACAGCAAACCATCAACAAATGCGCATGGGCATGTCGTGCGCCTCAGCCACATGCACAGCTCCCGGGGGTCGGCTTGAGCTGACCAGTCGGCAGGTCACGGCACCAGTTTGTAGCATGGTTCGTTCTGCGTTGTGTACTTTTATTTAGGACACTGCCACAACTGGAATTCTGATGGTTGAATCATGTTTATTCGACCTGCACACGAAGAGACAACACACAATATATTAGCCCTCGGTGCAGTCACAGCTCTCGGGCACCTTGCTAGTTGAAGGTCCGGCAAAAGAGCGGGAACTGCATACATACATTCAGTGCCCAACAGCACACTATACAATACAATTAAAATGATATACAACATATTCGGACAAAATAAAAGACATACCTGCACACGAAGAGACAACACACAATATGTTAGCCCTCGGTGCAGTCACAGCTCTCGGGCACCTGCGTGAGCACATAGCAACTCACTCAAACATGGTCCCAAATACTCCCGAGTTACAATAGGTACCCTAATTAGCAAGCTTGGTGAAAGTTGTTAACATAAATCTTTATAATTGTCCACATTGTAACAAAACCTATAGTTGCGTAACAGCACTTTATGTAACTTTACCACAGTTTTATATTGACAAATTACGGCGCCAAGGACAACATACCTTGCTAGTGGAAGGTCCGGCAAAAGAGAACAATAAAAGGGTACGTAAGTACGGATAACCCGCGATGGACCAAACCAAAATATACAAACTTTTACAATTAGGTGTATTTACAATATAGATATCAAAAAATGTTAGTACATCGAAAAATAACATTAACTATGCTGCTGTAATTAAATAAAGAAAACACATTGAATTATTATTATTGTTATTAACTTATTAACATCCCCTCTTGACCTGGCCTACTTGAACTGTCCTTGTGTGCAACTTGGTGCATAATCTAGGGGAACAACATCACTCTACTACACGTGTGTGTGTGTGTTTATTTGTGTGTGTGTCCTAGCTGCGGTCAGTAGGTGCGTTGCTGAAGTGTATGGACAGGAGGAGAGTGGGAGTGGAGCTAGAGGACAGCAGTGTGGGAGTCCCCATCTTACAGTTCCACACCTACACACTGTAAGACACACACACACAACACAACACACACATACAGAGAGATAGGTCAGTTGTGTATAGGTATTGTGGTTGAATGTTTTTTTCACATCTGAATTTCACTCCTCTTACAGGAAAGACGTAGTGTACGTGGACCAGGATACTTACAGGTCAGTCCCTCTGGAGACGAACACAGACACAAACACACACACACACACTCTCTGCCATGTTTGTTGTGTGTTCCAGCGTGCTGCAGATCTTCAAGTCGGAGCTGCACCCCTCTGTGTACAAGCTGCAGTCTGGGGAGCAGGAAGGGCTCAGTCTCTATGGTAACACACATTATGGGAAGTCAATGCGCTGATGTGATGTCAGTACATTCTCACACTCGCGTTATGAGAAGCGGTGATCTCTCAGTCGTGTTTCCAGTAGTGATGATGTCATGGGTGTTGGTGTCTCTGTTTCAGGGACACTGAATCACTGCAGGTGCAAGTTTGGCTCCAAACTGCTTCGGTGAGGAAAACCTGTTCTCATGGTTGAAGTGTCAGAAACCAATCACACACAGATTATATCTGAGAAACATAATCAATACCTCAGTACCTGTTTGTGGTGCGTAGTCATAATCTATCCCTCCTTGTTTTGCTAGATGTTGGTTATTGTGAAATCCTCTCTCTTTCTCTCAGCCAGTGGTTTCTGAGGCCTACTCGTGATCTGGCGGTGTTGAACATGAGACAGGAAGTTGTGAGATTCTTCTCCTGTCCACGCAACTCTGACTCCCTAAACACTTTGCAGTCCTCCCTACGCAACATCAGGAACATCTCGGTAACCATGACCTGTGAACTTTACCCTTCAGCGCCATGCAGCCTCAGCCTGCAACATCAGTGATGAGTATGAATTTTCTGTAATAAAGAGTATTATTTCTCCTGCTGTAGACTCTCCTGCGTTCGATGTCTCTGTCTCACACCAAAGTCTGACTGGCAGGGTCTCTACAAGGTAGGAGTTCTACGGCCATTTATCTATATGAATAGCGTGTCTGAATGTGTATTAGACAATCTACGGTGCAGTGTGAATAGTGTGTGTGTGTCTGTGTTGTAGACAGTGTATAGTGCAGTGTGTATCAGGGACACAGTGCGCTCCCTGCCTCAGTCCATCCAACTCTTCCAGGAGATCAGTGAGGGATTCTCAGACGACCTTTACTACATCGCCTCGCTCATCAGCAGAGTGGTGGGACACACAGTACACACGTCAGGTGCAGCTCCCATGTTCTGTATGTCAATGTGTTTCATTCTCATTTTATTCTGTGATTTGTGTCTTGTATAGGTGGACTTCGAGGGCAGTTTAGCAGAAAACCGTTTCACTGTCAAACCCAATGTGGACCCTGCTATAGACGAGAGTGAGTGTTAATAACATTAGGGAATGCTGAAGGTTAGAGTTATGTTAGGGTTATGTTTGTTGAAGGTTAGGGTTATGTTTGTTGAAGGTTAGGGTTATGTTTGTTGAAGGTTAGGGTTATGTTTGTTGAAGGTTAGGGTTATGTTAGTTGAAGATTAGTGTTATGTTTTTTTTTTTTTCAAGATGGCGTAGCAGTTCAGACGTCCTGTCGTGTCTCGTGTATATATATATTTACATATTTTTTTTCACTTATCTTTTTACATTTTTTTTTATTCAAATACTCAACCTCAAAGCACTCTCCTGCAACCCGCCTCACCAATTAAAAAAAAAAAAAAAAAGTATTATTTACCTCATCTGAATTCCACAACAGAAGCTAGCCAGAGATTAGCCATTTTCACTGGCTAACGTTGAAGTTCAGCTAGCCACGGTTAGCCGTCCTCAGCTGTCCATTAGCTCGAAAAGCTATCGCCAGTTTTTGTACAGCGCGACTCAGACCAGAGCATATCGGACCTATTCTCTATCCTTTCCCCGATTTCTACCGCAGGCTCTGGACATTTACACCTGGATCTTGCAGCTAACTAGCTGTTACCTGAGTGACGATTGGCAACGTCGGTCACGGAATTAACACACATTATTACGGAGCTAACCAGCTAGCCAGCTGAAGAGTTCCGTCAGCCACTCGTGGGCTATTCCTGAGCTAGCCAGCTGAAGTGTCTCCTGGGCTACAACTCACCTATCCTGACCCGTTTTACTGCCGATGCGGAGCCCCATCGGGTCTTCACGACTGGACCACCGACGTTATCTGCCCGAGGGAGTTGTCCAACTGGCCCCTCCGTCGCGACGTAACCTGATCGCCCATCTGCGGCCGGCTAATCGTTAGCTGTCTTTTCGGCTGCGATTTGAATAGGTCTATCGGACACTTTTCTTGGGCCACTATAACTAACTATTTTGCCAACTTGGACAGGTCCCCCCTTCCACACGGAACCCCACTAACCCACAGACGGAAACGCACGAGGTGGCTAAAAACAGACCTCCCTCCCATCTTCCACCAGCTTGCTACCTATGGCCCGGCTAGCTGTCTGAATCTCACTGGACCCTCTGATCACTCGGCTAAGCATGCCTCTCCTTAATGTCAATATGCCTTGTCCATTGCTGTTCTGGTTAGTGTTTATTGGCTTATTTCACTGTAGAGCCTCTAGCCCTGCTCATTATACCTTATCCAACCTCTCAGTTCCTCCACCCACACATGCTATGACATCTTCTGGTTTCAATGATGTTTCTAGAGACAATATCTCTCTCATAATCACTAAATGCCTAGGTTTACCTCCTCTGTACTCACATCCCACCATACCTTTGTCTGTACATTATACCTTGAAGCTATTTTATCGCCCCCAGAAACCTGCTCCTTTTTCTCTATTCTGGACGTCACAGACGACCAATTCTTATAGCTTTTAGCCGTACCCTCATACTTATTCTTCTCTGCTCCTCTGGGGATGTAGAGGTGAACACAGGCCCTGAAACACATTATCACCTTTTGTAAGTGGCTGCTCCGAGGACCTTTGAATGAGGCGCGTGCACGAGTCGCTTCTGAGGAGAAATTTTATTCGGCTGTTTAGGCTCAATGCATACTCCCGGTCGGAATATTATCACTTATCTACGAGATAACTGGCATAAAAATTGGTTTTAAACAGCGGTTGACATGCTTCGAAGTACGGTAATGGAATATTTAGACATTTTTGACACGCCAATGCGCCATGCGCGGGACCGTGAAGAAGCATTCTGATAGTGTCTAGAACTCACGAACAAAACGTCGCTGTTTGGATATAACGATGGATTATTTGGGACCAAACCAACATTTGTTATTGAAGTAGAAGTCCTGGCAGTGTATTCTGATGAAGAACAAGCAAGGTAAGAACATTTTTCTTATAGGAAATGTGATTTTGGTGGAGGCTGACCTGGGTGGGTATCTAAATAGCTAGCCCTGTAATGCCGGGCTATGTACTTAGATTATTGCAAAATGTGCTTCATCCGAAAAGCTATTTTAAAATCGGACATATCGAGTGCATAGAGGAGTAATGTATCTATAATTCTTAAAATAATTGTTATGCTTTTTGTGAACGTTTATCGTGAGTAATTTAGCAAACTGTTAGTAAATTCCCCGGAAGTTTGCGGGGGTTATGCTTTTTCTGAACGTCACATGCTAATGCAAAAAGCTGTTTTTTGATATAAATATGAACTTGATTGAACAGACATGCATGTATTGTATAACACAATGTCCTAGGTGTGTCATCTGATGAAGATCATCAAAGGTTAGTGCTGCATTTAGCTGTGGTTTGGGTTTATGTGACATGATATGCTAGCTTGAAAAATGGATGTCTGATTTTTTCTGGCTGGGCACTCTGCTGACATAATCTAATGTTTTGCTTTCGTTGTAAAGCCTTTTTGAAATCGGACAGTGGGGTTAGATTAACGAGATTCTTGTCTTTAAATAGCTGTAAAATAGTCATATGTTTGAGAAATTGAAGTAATAGTATTTCTAACGATTCAAAAATCGCGCCACTGGAATTTCAGTAGCTGTTACGTAGGTGGGACGAAATCGTCCCACATACCCCAGAGAGGCTAGCATAGCTGCGGGAAGTAGGGGTGCTGAAGCACTCCCTGAAAAATATGAAGATTTTCTTTTATATATAGAGAGTGCATTCGGAAAGTATTCAGACCTTGACTTTTTCCACGTTTTGTTACATTACAGCCTTAAATACACACAATACCCCATAATGACAAAGCGAAACAGCTTTTTTTTAAACATTTCTGCACATTTATTACAACTAAAAAACATACCTTATTTACATAAGTATTCAGACGCTTTTGCTATGAGACTCGAAATTGAGCTCAGGTGCATCCTGTTTCCATTTGTTTCTAAGAAAAATGCTATTGCAACCTCTTTGCAATAAGGAATTGAGACCAAAAGCTCAAGAGAAGTTAAGTGTTTAATACCAAGGATACAGTCAGCTGAGTGCATGCATTTAGAAAGTTCACAAAACATCTTATACTCTTCCCTCCTTTTGGTCACCACCCTCTTGTAGGTGTCACCTCCCCAGCTATACATTTTATAACCCCAATGAGTTTCCCTCCTTTCCCCTGTGGAATGTCCATGGTCCTCTCTTTGTTTTGCTAGATGTCAGAATCACAACCCGTCCATCTTCATTGTCCTGGGCCTGACCCTGCTCTTTGATCCTAGGCAATTTCTTCTTATCTGATTAGGTCAACCTTTCTAAATGAGCATACACACAGTTTCATGACCTAAACTCCATTAATAATCACAGTAATCATTCACTAAACAGGATACAAACAAACTACAAACTATTTTTTTTTTTTTTTTTTTTTTCTCCACAAAAGTAGTGCACTCCATCTTTAATAGTTCTGTATTAGCGGACTGATATAGCATCTGTAATGTGGCCGAAAAATATTTTTCCAGCACCCACCCACAAATATTTTTTTGTACAATTCTATTTCTAGCAAAAATGAATATATAACGCAGCCCCCACACTCCCAAACTACTTCCTGTGTCTGTGCACACAAGTACAATAAGGCATCACATTTTTTTCAACAGAAATGCAAACTAAGAGTGTAAGTTATGTATGTGCGTGTGTGTGTGTGTGTTTGTGTAGGTATCTGAACTGTACAGAACAGGAAAGACCATTAAACGCATTGACTGACCATCTACAGAGAAGCAGTCAAACAAGTAAGTCACACACTCACAGTGAACACACACACAAAGTCAAATCAAATGTTATTGGCTGAATACAACAGGTGTAGACAGTGTAATGCTTACTGACGAGCCCATTCCCTACAGTGCAGAGTTAGAATAAGACAAATATTTCCTCAATAAAAAGGAAATAGTAGCACAGTAACAACAATAACGAGGCTAAATACGAGGAGTACCTGTACCGAGTCAATGTGCAGGTGAGACTCTAAAGACAGATTTACATTTAAATAAGTTGAGATAAAAGAATGCATGTAAATGTGAACATGAATTAATGCCTCCACTTCAGTTTACTCTGATGTTTTTTCTTGCACTGTACCCAATGATTTATGAAAACTGACTTGATAGGTCGATGTCCTCATTATGGTTTTACAGACGTTTTTTGAGTTTTATGTACACACGTTATTAGAATAGTTATGAAATAAATGCACAATGTTATATTTGGTAACACTTGCTTATTTTCCCTCGACTCCAACCCCATTCGATGCATTGAACGGATGTGGGTGGATCAATGTCTACATAAGGTTGCTAATTATAAACACTCACAAAAGCTCTGAGGAAGGCCTTGAAGTCGATACGTAAAGTTATTAAAGAGCAGTGATACTATCAAGATCAGTGTGTGGGTTTCTTCTTTTTTCCTCTTATTCAGCTGTTACCATTCACCTGCAACACAGATGGCTCAGATGAACATCTAAATAAGTTATTCTGCTTGCAATAGATACGCACAATCACACACAGGTGTTTTCTTTGTGTGTGTGTGTGTCTGTCAGGTGTGTTTGTGTGGTGAAGAAGTTCCTGTGTGTGAACCTTGAGGACCAGAGTGTGGATCTGCAGCGCTACATGAAGGAGGAGCTGCTTCCCTCTGGAGGAGACCTGCTCTAACAGCAACACTACTGTATACCAGTACTACTGTTGTCTATCTAACAGCAACAATACTGTATACCAGTACTACTGTTGTCTATCTAACAGCAACACTACTGTATACCAGTACTACTGTTGTCTATCTAACAGCAACACTACTGTATACCAGTACTACTGTTGTCTATCTAACAGCAACACTACTGTATACCAGTACTACTGTTGTCTATCTAACAGCAACACTACTGTATACTAGTACTACTGTTGTCTATCTAACAGCAACACTACTGTATACTAGTACTACTGTTGTCTATCTAACAGCAACTCTACTGTATACCAGTACTACTGTTGTCTATCTAACAGCAACACTACTGTATACCAGTACTACTGTTGTCTATCTAACAGCAACACTACTGTATACCAGTACTACTGTTGTCAATAGGATCCAATTTGTAAGTCGCTCTTGATAAGAGCATCTGCTAAATGACTTAAATGTAAATGTTAAATGAGATACACTAAAACACTGTCCAGTATGACCTCAGCTTCACTGACTGTAAGAGGAAGTTGCCCCAAGATGCTGATGGTTTTAGAGAGGTTAAGATGATCCTAGATCTGTGCCTATGGGTCTGAGAGATTGATGCATACAACTTTAGGATTTACCATAACACTAAAGTCAATAGGAGATACTGTAGTATTCTCTATGGAATTATTTCAGTTTGGAGGAGAACATAAAAGTAATTTTAACGTGTTTAAAATATCCCAACCAAGATTGAGGACAATGTAAATTTGTATTACGTTATTCACGGTTACAATTCAGAATGTTCAATAAATATGATCGAAAATAAAATCCAGTCTCCTTTTCTTGTTTATGCCAACAACAGAATGGGAAAATTACATTTATTCAAAATTGAATTCCATAAAACCATCTAACCAATTTTGCCCAAGCCCAGAGACAGCTTCTAAGGGTTGAACATGAGACTTTTGCCTCAGTCTGGCACATCCACATATGTTAATTACTGTCCATATTCCTTGACAAATAAACACAGAATATTAACAGAATTAAGAAAATTGAATAAATGTGTGCTGCTGGGGACTTTATGATGCATGGTGGTTATTGTAGTCTGTTGAAGGTGAGGATCATGGTTATTGTAGTCACTGTCAGGGAGAGGAGAGGTGGATGATGGTTATTGTAGTCAGTGCCAGGGAGAGGAGTGTGTTGAGGGGTAGTGTGTGTCCGGTGTTGCAGAAGTGTGTGTCGCAGCAGTGCCTGGTCATCACGTAGATGGTTGTGTTGGAGAAGATCTCCACATTGGTCACCAGCTCACACTCCTTCGCCTTGACACAGCCCAGCAATTTAACATCCAACACATCACCTACAGAAACACACACACACACCGTTAACACACATAGACACTGTCAACACACTAATATGCTCTGCTTCACATTTCTCTGCCAAAAATCCACAAAACCCAGCACCGTAATGTCCCACACACAGCCCCCACACACACACAGAAACACTCACACACACAGAAACACTCACACACAGCACCCGCCGGCCATGTCTATCCATGTGACCCACCTGCCTTCCCTCGGCCAGTGTAGCACTTCTCCCCGATGTTGCAGTTGGTTTTGGTGGTGTAGCAGGCATCCCAGAAGCCCAGGTCACAGCGGAAACACTGCAGAGGCCCCTCCTCCCATTGCTCCTCCTGATCATCCTCATCTGGGACCACAGGGTAATATCATATACAGTACACTCTCACACAGGGACATAATCGCTACAAGTCATGAGTGTTATATTGATTTATTGATAGAATTGATGGAGACAACATTACATACATAAAAAAAGATTAAAGGTTTATTTCTATTGTGATCCTCTTTGGCAAATAATATGAAAGGTGGGCAAGATCGCATTGTACACAGTGGCGGTCCGAGACCATTTCAACTGGGGGCCAGTTGTACTGTTAGAGGGGCCAGTTACATTAGACGTTATTGTTGTCATATAATTTTCTTCCCCCCCCCAGAACCACTAGTGATTGTACACACTACACTCAATGCAGTTTTAAAAACATTAACAATTACAAATATTTACAACATAATCAACAGTACAGAGGAACCCAAGGCTCTCGAGTGGCGCAGCGGTCTAAGGCACTGCATCTCAGTGCTCAAGGCGTCACTACAGACCCTGGTTTGATTCCAGGCTGTATCACAACCGGCTGTGATTGGGAGTCCCATAGGATGGTGCTCGATTGGCCCAGCGTCGTCCGGGTTATGGTTTTCGCAGGATAGGCCGTCATTTTAAATAAGAATTTGTTCTTAACTGACTCGCCTAGTTAAATAAACAATTTAAATAAACCCTTACACAGGTCACTTCTTGAAAAGAAAAAAAGCCCTAATCAATCAACCATTATTTTTATGTGATGCTTTAAAGCTGTTCTCTGATGAAAGATTTAATTTACAGTGGTAATTTGTTCCACAGTACTGCAAGACGAGTATAATAGAGGAATACGTTTTCCCGATGAAGCTCTTGAATCCACAGGGAATAAAGTTGGTAGAGCTCCCTCTGGTGGAATACTGCTGGGTGTCACCAATGTGATAAAATAATTACATAGGTACTGTACATTTGGGAAAGAGTTATGTGAAATGTTGTGGGTAACCCCCAACTTGGGTGACTCTGGTTTCACTTGAGCAACTCTTGAGCCCTTTCAGTTTATCAAAGAGACAGGGTTGAACATGAGTACCGAATGGGAGCTTGAGAACAATCTTGACTATCTTATTCTCAGTGGTGTAACATACTTCAGTAAAAATACTTGAAAGTACGACTTAAGTAGTTTTGGAGGGTATCTGTACTTTACTATTTATGACAACTTTTACTTCACTACTTTCCTAAAGAAAATTATGTACTTTTTACTCCATACATTTTCCCTGACACCCAAAAGTAGGACAGGAAAATGGTCTAATTCACAAACGTATCAAAAGAACATCCCTAGTCATCCCTACTGCCTCTGATCTGGTAGATTCACTAAACACATGTTTCATTTGTAAATGATGTCTGAGTGTTGGAGTGTGCCCCTGGCTATCTGTAAATAAGAAAAGGGTGCCGTGTTGTTTGCTTAATATAAGGAATTTGACATTATTTATACGTTTACTTTTGATACTTCAGTATATTTTAGCAATTGCATGTACTTTTGATACTTAAGTATATTGAAAACCAAATACTTTTAATCAAGTAGTATTTTACTGGGTGACTTTCACTTTTAATTGAGTCATTTTATTTTAAGGTATCTTTAATTTTACTCAAGTATGACAATTGGGTACTTTTTCCACCACTGCTTATTCTGAGTTTTCTGAAGCTTATTCTTGAGGCACACACATAATCAATTATCTAATCAAAATGACACTGCACAAGGGGCCCTGCCAGTGTCTGCAATTTTTTCCTATCGTGAAAACATTATTTCCTACCCAGAAACTTTACTTTTTGGTTAACCTTGGTGAGAGATTTTAAGGCCATACTCTCACCTGATGGGTCACTATCTTACTCACATCCAAGGTAGCTCACGGCATCTTTGGCAGTAACCACTGTGTCTATAGCAGACTACAGAAGACTGTGTCTATAGCAGACCACAGAAGACTGTGTCTATAGCAGACCACAGAAGACTGTGTCTATAGCAGACCACAGAAGACTGTGTCTATAGCAGACCACAGAACACTGTGTCTATAGCAGACCACAGAACACTGTGTCTATAGCAGACCACAGAACACTGTGTCTATAGCAGACCACAGAACACTGTGTCTATAGCAGACCACAGAACACTGTGTCTATAGCAGACCACAGAACACTGTGTCTATAGCAGACCACAGAACACTGTGTCTATAGCAGACTACAGAACACTGTGTCTATAGCAGACTACAGAACACTGTGTCTATAGTAGACTACAGAAGAATGTGTCTATAGCAGACCACAGAACACTGGGTCTATAGCAGACTACAGAAGAATGTGTCTATAGCAGACCACAGAACACTGTGTCTATAGCAGACCACAGAACACTGGGTCTATAGCAGACTACAGAAGAATGTGTCTATAGCAGACCACAGAACACTGTGTCTATAGCAGACCACAGAACACTGTGTCTATAGCAGACCACAGAACACTGTGTCTATAGCAGACCACAGAACACTGTGTCTATAGCAGACTACAGAACACTGTGTCTATAGTAGACTACAGAAGAATGTGTCTATAGTAGACTACAGAAGAATGTGTCTATAGCAGACCACAGAACACTGTGTCTATAGCAGACTACAGAACACTGTGTCTATAGCAGACTACAGAACACTGTGTCTATAGCAGACTACAGAACACTGTGTCTATAGTAGACTACAGAAGAATGTGTCTATAGCAGACCACATAACACTGTGTCTATAGCAGACCACAGAACACTGTGTCTATAGCAGACCACAGAACACTGTGTCTATAGCAGACTACAGAACACTGTGTCTATAGTAGACTACAGAAGAATGTGTCTATAGCAGACCACAGAACACTGTGTCTATAGCAGACCACAGAACACTGTGTCTATAGCAGACCACAGAACACTGTGTCTATAGCAGACCACAGAACACTGTGTCTATAGCAGACTACAGAACACTGTGTCTATAGTAGACTACAGAAGAATGTGTCTATAGTAGACTACAGAAGAATGTGTCTATAGCAGACCACAGAACACTGTGTCTATAGCAGACCACAGAACACTGTGTCTATAGCAGACCACAGAACACTGTGTCAATAGCAGACCACAGAACACTGTGTCTATAGCAGACCACATAACACTGTGTCTATAGCAGACCACAGAACACTGTGTCTATAGTAGACTACAGAAGAATGTGTCTATAGTAGACTACAGAACACTGTGTCTATAGCAGACCACAGAACACTGTGTCTATAGTAGACTACAGAAGAATGTGTATAGTGCACCAAGATGTTACAGTAAGAGGGGAAACTAAAGTAGTTTAGTCAGGTAATTTTCTTAGGTAGCTGTATCTTGTGTTCATCTGCCAGCAGTATACCACAATGCATCCCTCTACTGAAAAGCATTAATGGTGGATGAGGTAAGTTTGTAAAGCACTTTGAGCACCTACAGTAGGTGGAAATTAGGTTTAGGTGGTAAGTCTAACCCTATGTACAAATTAGGGTTAGACTTACTGCTTATAGCTAGTCCAGCTATACTGTTGTTCCATTACCACCTAACATGGCCATCCACCTCTGGTGGGAGAAGCTCCTAGTGCTAATCCAAACCCTGAGTTTCAGTGATGTTCCTAATCTCTGGTCATCAGCCCCTCTCATCCTGTTAGCTTGTTAGCCCCTGCCAGCTCAGGTGAACACTAATTAGCTAGAGGGTTGGGGTTACACAAATTCACCAACTAGAACTAGGAAGTATTTCATCCAGTGTTTGCTATATCACTGGGTTGGAACAAAGACCTGCATGCACACACCAGGACTACAGTGGACCTAATGATTACTATATGGATTACAATAGCTACCTAAAACTAATTCCAGTAATCATCCCAAACCAGAGAAGGCTGGTGGGAGGAGCTATAGGAGGACAGGCTCATTGTGATGTCTGGAATGGAATCAATGGATTGGTATCAAACACATCAAACATATGAAAACCATGTTTGACTCTGTACCATTTATTCCATTCCTCCTATAGCTCATCCCACCAGCCTCCTCTGTCCCAAACATAGAGTCACCCAATTCAACCTCAACTTAACTCTCTTCCAGTAATTATCTTCTCTTCCAGTAATCATCCCAAACATAGAGTCACCCAACCCAACCTTTTTTCAGGAAAAAAAGCACAACTACCTTCAGGATAGTGACTGCAGGACTGGTGGAGGTGGTTAAAGACATGAAAAGCCCATCCTGTTCAATCAGAACAATCCCAGTATTTGTATAAAACTGATACTGACACATTTGTATAATATCATAATATAATTATTTTCGTAGTGAATATGTTCATGGAGGCTCTGTGTAGCTAAAATGTCATGTTTATGTTCCTATTGACGTGTTATGTATGCTTTATGAACACACATTTAAAAATATATATATATCTTAAATGTGCTGTAGCAGTTTGAAGTTTTTTATTTTATGTATTTAAGTCAGTTAAGAACAAATTCTTATTTACAATGACCTGGGTCTGTAGTTGGTGTTAAACAACATCAGGAAAGATATATAATATAATTCTATGATTATAACATTCAAATTGTATGTCCCCCAGCTTCTGTGTGAAAAACTTCACATCCCATACCTAAAGTATAGCCTACCTAAATACTATGACCCAGATGAGAGAAAGACCAATTCATCTCGATTTACCTGCAGAAGCTGTTAACATCGCCAGGGCAAAAACACAGAGCATCAATCCCCTCATTTCAGAAATAAATCCTTCAAACTATCCAGAGAAGGGCCAGTTGAGACCACAAAACGAGGAGTGTCCCTGAGGAAGTCAATGAGCTCCATTGTGACAGTAGGAGCAGGCACCCCTGTAGCTACAATTGGATTAAGACGCATTATACCTGTCTATTCTCACAGACCAATCACTGTTGTTGTCAGAGGCACCACTGCGCAAGCCATCCGGAGCAGAGAGGTAAAGACAGAGGCTCTCTATAAGCTGTCTATATATATATATATATATATATATATATATATATATAGCCATCCGGAGCAGATATATATATATCTGCTCCGGATGGCTCTGATCCGAAGCATTTTATTGCAGTAGTGGAAAAAGTACCCAATTGTCATACTTGAGTAAAAGTAAAGATACCTTAATACAAAATTACGTGAGTAAAAGTCACCCAGTAAAATACTACTTGAGTATCAAAAGTAAAATGTAATTGCTCAAATATACTTAAGTATCAAAAGTAAAAGTATAAATCATTTAATATTCCTTATATACTGCTCAAAAAAATAAAGGGAACACTTAAACAACACAATGTAACTCCAAGTCAATCACACTTCTGTGAAATCAAACTGTCCACTTAGGAAGCAACACTGATTGACAATAAATTTCACATGCTGTTGTGCAAATGGAATAGATAACAGGTGGAAATTATAGGCAATTAGCAAGACACCCCCAATAAAGGAGTGGTTCTGCAGGTGGGGACCACAGACCACTTCTCAGTTCCTATGCTTCCTGGCTGATGTTTTGGTCACTTTTGAATGCTGGCGGTGCTTTCACTCTAGTGGTAGCATGAGACGGAGTTGTCATGACGTTGGCCTGTGGGTAAGGTTTATGACCCCCCCCCATAAATACCTTTCTCCCTTCCCCTCTCTTACTGACCCTACTAAAGGACTGCTGTCCTGTTAAATATAGAGAGTCTGGGAACATCAAACAAATGGGGAAAGGAACCATATTTTGGTAATAAAACCAGTTGGAAATATGCTTGATAACGTAATGAGTATGGAGGTCAGTTCATTGTTATCTGGGACATTATGATTGATTATGATTGATGACAGGACGACATAAACTGTACCTGTATCAGAGTCACATGGAATTGTTATGCAATTGAAATGTTTGATATTGAAATTGTTTGTTAGGAGATTAAATGTAATTTAGCTTCCAAATGAGAGAATGGGGTTTTCATAAGGAAAGTGCCCTGCTCGATCAGTGGCCTAACCCTGTGAAGAGACAGGGGTTATAAACGATGAAACACCTCCTCCCTCCCTCTCCACTATATAAGCCTTTGACGAAAAGATAACCAGGTAGTTCCAGTACGTGAGGTCTGCAGCCTCTACGTTAGAAGGACACACATATTAAGGACAGAACTAAGCCAACCTCGGCGTGAGCTATGGTATGAACTGGTATGAACTTTGAGCTTATTCACTACAGAAGTGATACTTCCTAGCCGTTAAGGACGGACGACGGATCCAGTCTAACAACCAGACGAAGATACCACCACGTATCCAATTTACCACCATTGACATTCTTCCACTACAGGAAGATCTGTTGGCCAACCCGGCCAGCATCTACGACCAATCTACCGAAGCGCAGCTCAGAGTAAATATTTATTGCATTTTCCTTTTCCAAATGGGCGGTAATTTAGAATGCATAAGATAATGTATTTACGATAGCATAGCTGCTGTTTCTCTGTTCCTAAATCTTCCCGCTCTTTCATTCAAGCCCAACCCCCTTTCCTTTGTGTAACCAGGTTCCGTCCACCGGGACGTTTTCTGTATGACATCATTGGTATTCTGTGTATTTGTAATTCTGTGTGATTAGTTAGGTATTTAGTAAATAAATAATTAAACCCAATTTTGTATTGCTGATTCAACTTGTTAGCCAGGGTTCGTGAAGATAACCAAGAATTTACAACTTTATGAGACTGAAAATAAGATAAGGGTTAATATTGACTGCTATCGATGTAAAATATTACTAAGTATTTTAAGAGTTTATTCGGAAGATAACAGCTCTATAAACGTTCTTCCGTGGTGCCCCGACTTTCTAGTTAATTACATTTACCTGATTAGCTTAATCAGGTGATATTAATTACAGAGAAAGAATTTTATAGGTTAGCATGTCATATCACTTAATCCGGCATAGCCAAAGACACGACAGAGTCTACAACCCACACAAGTGGCTCAGGTAGTGCAGCTCATCCAGGATGGCACATCAATGCGAGCTGTGGCAAGAATGTTTGCTGTGTCTGTCAGCGTAGTGTCCAGAGCATGGAGGCGCTACCAGGAGACAGGCCAGTACATCAGGAGACGTGGAGGAGGCCGTAGGAGGGCAACAACCCAGCAGCAGGACCGCTACCTCCGCCTTTGTGCAAGGAGGAGCAGGAGAAGCACTGCCAGAGCCCTGCAAAATGACCTCCAGCAGGCCACAAATGTGCATGTGTCTGCTCAAACGGTCAGAAACAGACTCCATGAGGGTGGTATGAGGGCCCGACGTCCACAAGTGGGGGTTGTGCTTACAGCCCAACACCGTGCAGGACGTTTGGCATTTGCCAGAGAACACCAAGATTGGCAAATTCGCCACTGGCGCCCTGTGCTCTTCACAGATGAAAGCAGGTTCACACTGAGCACGTGACAGACGTGACAGAGTCTGGAGACGCCGTGGAGAACGTTTTGCTACCTGCAACATCCTCCAGCAAGACCGGTTTGGCGGTGGGTCAGTCATGGTGTGGGGTGGCATTTCTTTGGGGGGCCGCACAGCCCTCCATGTGCTCGCCAGAGGTAGCCTGACTGCCATTAGGTACCGAGATGAGATCCTCAGACCCCTTGTGAGACCATATGCTGGTGCGGTTGGCCCTGGGTTCCTCCTAATGCAAGACAATGCTTGACCTCATGTGGCTGGAGTGTGTCAGCAGTTCCTGCAAGAGGAAGGCATTGATGCTATGGACTGGCCCACCCGTTCCCCAGACCTGAATCCAATTGAGCACATCTGGGACATCATGTCTCGGTCCATCCACCAACGCCACGTTGCACCACAGACTGTCCAGGAGTTGGCGGATGCTTTAGTCCAGGTCTGGGAGGAGATCCCTCAAGAGACCATCCGCCACCTCATCAGGAGCATGCCCAGGCGTTGTAGGGAGGTCATACAGGCACGTGGAGGCCACACACACTATTGAGCCTCATTTTGACTTGTTTTAAGGACATTACATCAAAGTTGGATCAGCCTGTAGTGTGGTTTTCCACTTTAATTTTGAGTGTGACTCCAAATCCAGACCTCCATGGGTTGATAAACTGGATTTCCATTGATTATTTTTGTGTGATTTTGTTGTCAGCACATTCAACTATGTAAATAAAAAAGTATTTAATAAGATTATTTCATTCATTCAGATCTAGGATGTGTTATTTTAGTGTTCCCTTTATTTTTTTGAGCAGTGTATTACGCAAACCAGACGGCATAATTTTCTTGTTTTTTAATAGTCAGGTCACACTGGTAAATAGTAAAGTAAAGTACAGATAACCCCAAAAACGACTTCATTAGTACTTTAAAGTATTTTTACTTAAGTACTTTACACAACTGTGTTATTGTAAAGCTAAGACATTTAGTTAACCAATCGGCTCAGATAAAGATCTGCCTGTAACTAGTCTGGGCTATTTCACTAGCTCATGAAAATATCTGTACTTCCCCCCATATTAAACTAACACATTAGCATCATCAGAGAGAATGTTTTTTTGAGAAACAGCTGTTGGATTCTTAGAAATACTCCTTATATGGGATCTAAATACTTATTTGATTGAACCTTTATTTTGACAGGGTCATGCTGAGACTACGGTTTATTTTACAGATGAGCCCTGTAATTACAAAAACACACTACGAAAAGCAAAAAATATGGATTTAAAGTTACAAAGGAAAGAACAGATGGAGAGGATTAGGGTATCTCGCACGGCCGCTGGAAAAAGCCTGTTACACTTTATTATTTCATGAACATGTTTAAACACCTCAAAGGGAATAATGGGATGTCCTAAATCAACAATGAGGGTTAGATGACTAATGGACATCTGTACTTGACTGGTCTACCACATGAAGGGGGGCGCTATTGAAATCCTACTTTATGTTAAGGTGTTGTTGCTGTGGGTCCCAGGTGTCCCATGTGTTGTTGCTGTGGGTCCCAAGTGTCCCAGGTGTTGTTGCTGTGGGTCCCAGCTGTCCCAGGTGTTGTTGCTGTGGGTCACAGGTGTCCCAGGTGTTGTTGCTGTGGGTCACAGGTGTCCCAGGTGTCGTTGCTGTGAGTCCCAGGTGTCGTTGCTGTGAGTCCCAGGTGTCCCAGGTGTCGTTGCTGTGGGTCCCAGGTGTCCCAGGTGTTGTTGCTGTGGGTCCCAGGTGTCCCAGGTGTTGTTGCTGAGAGTCACAGGTGTCCCAGGTGTTGTTGCTGTGGGTCACAGGTGTCCCAGGTGTTGTTGCTGTGGGTCACAGGTGTTGTTGCTGTGGGTCACAGGTGTCCCAGGTTGAAACACTAACTTGAGATCCTGACTATCTACTGATCAATGGGATATTTGCACAAAGTTGTGATTTGCATGTTAGGATTGATGTTATGATTCAGCCCTCTGTCTTTGGTCCTGTAACCCCAGTAGGGTCTCCCTCCTCGGTAAAACACACGTCTGACTCAGCGAGGAGTTAAGCAGCTTAGAGACAGTGCTCCCAGTCCCACCAGGGGGGGGCTACAGTACTGATCCTGCATAAACTCTAATAAAATGTATGACTGACATTAGAGGGAGACTTAAACAACTGTCCGGTTTGTGGGATTGCGTAACACAGAGACAGACAGACAGTTAAACAAACCTAGGCAACAGCAAGAGCAGAAATACAATGCACAGGTTATCTCCATGTGGGACAGAGAGGGTGTGTGCTTGTGCACCCGTTTGTGTGTGTGTGTGTGTGTGTGTGTGTGTGTGTGTGTGTGTGTGTGTGTGTGTGTGTGTGTGTGTGTTATGGGAGGCCATAGGTGGAGCATTGTGAGAGTAAGTGTTAGGGTCAGGCAGGGATTACATGTGAATTTAATCTGATGTTCAGGATTACAGTCTAGCAATCAAACACTGACTGACCACATAATTCAGCTGCTGCATTAAACTCACAAAAACACACACTTCCCAGTATTAACATAGTCAGAAGCGAGAAACTAAGTACTGGTTAATCCCTGGTAGTGTCACTGGTTGTGAACCGGGGTAAATGGGTTCAAAAGCAGTACGAGGTGTGTGAGGTTTAGCATGTGTGAAAGCATGCATGCGGTTGTGTGTGTTTGTGTGTGTTGTGCCTGTGTTGTGTAGATGTGTCTGGCCGTGCAGGGCAAGGCAGTCTTGGCGTTCCTCACTAATCTCAATGGCATTATCCCAGCATGTGTCTAAACAACACAGGAAATACTCTGCAGTCCTGAAATACCAATAAAAAACCCTTGGTCGGTTCCACAGTGTAATTGGAGGCTGGAGGAGAACACTCAGGACAATTAAAATCCCCCCTCCCTCTCCCCCTTCATCTCTCCCTCCTCCTCCCCCCTTTTACTGCATCTGTGTCTGTGGGCTCTATTCAATTAAAGCCACAGTCTAACATCCTAATGGTTTCGTGTACCTTAAAGACCAAAGGTTTGCTGCATACATGCTGCAAAGATATACTTCATATATGCACTGCAAACAGACTACCCACTGGGCACATTTGGTTGAGTTGTCAGCTAACGTGAATTCAATGTGAAATCAACCAAACAAATTCACAATGGCATTGGATTTAGGTTAAAAGTTGGGTGGGAAAAGGACACAATTCCCTTACATTGATGACTTTTTGCAAATGTTTTGTTGAAATGAAGTGGAACAACGTGGATTCTACCAGTTATTGGCCAGTGGGTAGTAACATCTAACTCAAGTAAAGAGTAAGCATGTGGACAGCCAACAGCCAACTATGAGAAGGCATTCACTTTCTTTTCATTGCTATGATTTCTGTCCATCTCTTGAGCCAAGTTTGGGTGCGTGTAAACAGAAACCCTGAAGGAGAACAGCCATGACAAACAGAGTCACTAATATTAGATAAAACTTTGAGTTACAGTTAAAACGACATCATGAATCAAAGTTCTCCAAAGCAGCCTGTTCCATAGCAGAATGTCTGGCCGTATTTAGTGTGTGTACATGCATCATTCAGGATGGCACCACAGTCACTGTCTGCAGTGGAATCCTCCCCCAAGCCCAAATACAGTCAAACACCCCTGAGACAGACTTTACTACACAACAACAAGCTGACGTCACCTAGCCCTGTCTCCCCCTGGCCCTGCCTGTCCTAGAGGGGTAGAGAGAGATGCCCAACACACTCCACTGCATCTACAGCCTATAGAAACCACAGAGAGAGATGGAGAAATATGTGGTGCATTTATTTAGAAAAGCGTGTACAGATGTGAGTACAGTAGTATCTCAGAGTTGGTGAATAGAGTGGATAGGGGAGCCTGTCTGGACGTTATAGTTGATCTCACTGGAGTTACAGGAGTCAGAGTACACAGTGGAGGGAGCTGGGGAGGGACAGGAGGAGGGGGGGTCCTGGTGGTGCAGGACTCTGGTCAGCAGGGTTGACCCCCCCTTACCCCCCACCTCTCTGACGCTCTCTTCATGCCCCTGTCCCTCCCCTGGCAGCAGTGAGATCAGTGCCCCCACAGAGAGAACGTTCAACTCTGACCACTCAGGGAGAGGGGAGTGTCTGTCTGAGGGCTCTCTCTGGTTCCCCTGTTCCACATCCTCATAATCACGGTTCTCCCGGCGCCGTTCCCTTGTTTTCTTCTGTTTGCGTTTCCCCAACTCCTCAGGGTTCTCAAGGTTCTCACGCTTTCGGTTCTCGCGGTCCCGGTTCTCGTACAGCAGGGTTCCAGCACAGATGAAGATGAACAGGCCGATGCCCATCACGACAGGGCCGAGCAGTTTCATTCGCTCGCTGTGGGAGCTGCCTCGCCCACCCACAGGGTTAGGGGTAGAGCTAGCGTACCCGGCCACGGCCACAAACATTCCCACCATCACCACGACAACGCCCGCTAGTAGCCACGCCCCAGGAGGGGAGCGGAGGCGGAGTCTGACTTCGAGCTCATCCTTCTGTTGCTGTGGGAAGCAGAGTGGGCAGGGCCATGTGGTTTGTGGGCAGGTTGTTTTAGGTGAGTGGGAGGAGTCTTGGGTGCAGACGGCGTTGACCGCTCCAGTGGACCCCGCTGCTGTCATCCTCTACCACAGACTGGATAGACAGAGGACAAGTACAGGAGAGACAGAGAGAGAGGACGAGGACAGGAGAGAGAGGATGAGGACAGGAGAGAGAGCGAGGACAAAGACAGGATAGACAGAGAGAGAAGAGGAGGACAGGAGAAAGAGGAAGGATGAGGACAGGAAAGAGTGAGAAGACGAGGACAGGAGAGAGGGAGTGAGGACGAGGACAGGAGCGAGAGGGAGGGAGGACGAGGACAGGAGAAAGAGGGAGGATGAGGACAGGAGAAAGAGAACAAAAGAGAGGACGAGGACAGGAGAGGACGAGGACAGGAGAGAGAGAGAGGATGAGGACAGGAGAGAGAGAAAGAGGACAGGAGAGAGAGAAAGAGGACGAGGACAGGAGAGAGAGAAAGAGGACGAGGACAGGAGAGAGAGAAAGAGGACAGGAGAGAGAGAAAGAGGACAGGAGAGAGAGAAAGAGGACGAGGACAGGAGAGAGGACGAGGACAGGAGAGAGAGGGAGGGAGGACGAGGACAGGAGAGAGGATAAGGACAGGAGGGAGGACGAGGACAGAAGAGAGGACGAGGACAGGAGAGAGGACAGGAGAGAGAGAGAGAGGATGAGGACAGAAGAGAGGACGAGGACAGGAGGGGGTTAAATTAGAAGAGAAAAAAGACAGGGGGAAAAGGGTGGGGTGGAGTGAGAGAGGGATTGTTGAGAGTTGACTTTGTAAACAACAGGAAATGACGGAGGTGATAAGAACCCCAGGAGTTAATGAGATGCAGTATGTGAGTCTCTCGCGCCTCCTTCTAAACTCCACGCTAGGTTATCTTATACACAAGCCCATTCACTGTAGCCGTCACATTTCAACTCGAACTAAATATTCCACAATAGCCTATGTAAATAATACAATAAAGCACTGTCAAGACAGACATATCAATGGCGTCCAATTCTTAACTAAATTGATAATATATGGTCCCAGTGGTAACTCTCAATTGACCAAGTCCCAGATGTAGCTTCTATTAGATTTCACATAAAGTCATTTCGTCTGATTTGGGGCTTTCCTTGAACATAACATTCAATCATTCCGTCACTTAAACAAGGAACATGAATGCAAAAAAACGAGACATTTAGTAAAGATGACAAAAAGTTCAGAAATTGTAGATTTTACATAACATTATATAAATGATGGCAATAACATCAGTCAAAAACGTTAACCGAAGTGTTGAACTTGTGCAACATTGTAGCAGACCCTCGACAACTTTTCTCGAGAGAGCGGAGTTGCGTTGTCCGATTCCCGATACAATGTAACGGTAATCTTTTAATTTATGGTTATCTGACACTAAATCCTTTTTGACATTGGGGATGTCTGAATAATCTTTTAAAAAGTAAGTCAACACTATTGACCAAATACAAACTAAAATGAACAAGTAACACTTGCTTTTCATGTGCTGCGCTGTGATTTTTGAGAACGTTCTGATAATGGTTACTTGCCTGGATTTGGCTGTTGCTCCGTTGTGGACATTTCCGCGTCGCTCCTGCTGCTGACATATCTGGAACTATTTTCTCAACATGATGCCCGTTATTTATTTTGTCCCTACATTAATGTGGTCAACGTTGACTCTTCAGCCCCCTCTTTAAAATGTATTCCCGGAGTTTCACCCCTCAACCAGGCTGCATATTAACATCTGGCCAGCCTTGGTTTTAAGCGGCGAGTAGGCTAATACGGCGCATGCGAGATCTTGGTCCTCATAAATTCCCGATGAGTAAATAGGCCTAAATGTTTCAGTTGCTTTTTGACTTGACCCAATACTGTGCGCACACTTTTATTTTTGGAATAGTTTGATGTTTCAGAAGCAGTAAGCCAGAGCATTACGCTCTGTGTGGTTTTTGGGGTTTTAATATCCCAACTAGGGTCATTTTGCTGGACACCACAAGGAAAAATGCTACTTTAGGGTTTACAGTTAGAATTAGGGATTAGGTCTAGGGGGTTAAGGTTAGGGAAAATAGATTTTTGAATGGGAATCAATTGTTTGGTCCCCACAAGGATAGTTAAACAAGACTGTGTGTGTGTGTGTGTGTGTGTGTTAGCAAGATAAGCTGTGTCTGGTTGTGAGGGGTCGTGGGAATCGCTGGCTGGTTTGGGCCAGTCCCACAGGGATCCTTTTAGTTATTATTAGTTAGAACAGCAGTATACTGGGGGGATGAAGGGAGGAGAAGAGGGATTGATAAATAGATTGGTGTGGGCCGGGATGGACAAAGGCTTATGACATACCTGTCCTGTCCACGGACACACCTGGTTGTGTGCTTTAGGTGTGGTGTCAGTTCCTGTGAATCTGAGACATGATACAGACACATCACTGACACTAGGTAATGATGACCACAGATCAGTGTCGTTAACAGATCAGAAGAGTGGATAACCAAGCCCTCAGGCAGTATGCACATTAAAACAATATACAACCCCAAAGACTGCATTTCATTTATTCCATTCCACTCACACACTCCAGCAAACACAAGCCAACATGCACCTTCACGACTCACACCATCTCACAAGTTAACAGCACTTATTAATGCCCCTTAAATTAAAATACAGAAATCCTGGTTTTGAATATAAACTATATTGTTGATAAACACATTTAAGCTCATTGCAACACACTTCCGAGGACATTGACAAAAAAATAGTTTACAAAATTTCACTAAAGCTTTAAAAGATTAATTCCTCAGTTCAATAAAAAAAATTACATTTTTAATTTCTTGGAAAAGATTGGTATTGATTTGCATAAGCTTCCAAATAACCACTTCCTATAGGGATGCAGGGTGTCACAACCCCAGAGCTATAATACACTATTTACACTGTGTACACAAAGATCAATCAGACCAAATGAAACAGGAAACAATATTCATTCAAAGCAAATTGATGAATTTTCTCTTTCTTTCTTTACATTCCAATTTCATTAGCGTTTTACCATTAGTTCTAAAGCAGGTACATAGAAAAACATATTTCTTCAGTTGAATTAGTCCTGAAGTCCAGCTTTCCTTAAAGTTACAATGCTATAACATTCACCCTTTTAAATAAAACATCTGACTGGCGCGTGCGTGAGGTAAACTACATGGTGATTTTCTTTCACAACAACAAAAATAAATCAACAAGTATTCAAGTAAAAACATGTATGGACTAATCTGGTTCCATTTGCTCAGGGCTGAGCACCATTTCCTCAACAATTTAAAATAAAAGCACATTTAAAAAAATGATAATATTAAAGGTCGACGCAGCGATTTGACGGAGATGCTGAAAGTAAACAGCATAGTGGATCAATTCCCACAACAACTACGAGCGTTAAAGCGCGAGGCTCAACTTCTCCGCTGTTTTGATTCCTGGTAGCCAGGCCAGGGAACAGTGTGAAGCGAACCCATCCACATCTGAGGGGAGGACGGCTCATAGTAATGTCTGGAATGGAGTGAATGGAACGCTATCAAACACACGGAAACCAATACCATTCCACTGATTCCGTTCCAGCCGTTACTATCAGCCCGTTTCCCCCAATTAAAGAGCCACCATCCTCCTGTTCTGCAGATACTGTGTGACTGTGAGCGAAGTGTTGCATCTCGCTCCTCTCAATATCTGTGGTGCTGCTCGTGGCAACGTCATTTCACTGTCTACCTTCAAATTGAATTCAATATCAATACTTTAAAGATGCCCACTGCTCATTTCTTACTCACTCAGAAAACATTTAGTTAATGGGGTAATCTGCAGTGGCTACATACATTTTTTGATTTATACCCATTGATTCTCAAAGAATATCTTATAAATGCCTCATGAGCTTAGTTCAATGGTCGTACCCCATCAGAACCCCAAAACACCAAATATAAGCTTGTTCATCTTCAATGTTGGTAAACAAAGTAAATGTAAACAAAACACTGTATAGCCTCAAAACAAGGTTCAAACTATCATTTTGATGATGGTCAGTCCTTGTATACATACCGTAAATTCCGGACTATAAGCCGCAACTTTTTTCCCAGGCTTTGAACGTCGCGGCTTAAACAATGACGCGGCTAATATATGGGTTTTTCCCGCTTTCAAATTTTTTTCTTCCAAAAAACATTCTGTGACGTGCTCAGTTTTTTGGCGGCATGAAGCTTTCATTAGACCAATGAAATTGCCGAACGGGTTAAGGTCAAACAACTTTTTTGTTTACTGTAGATTAAATCGAGCGCTCTCAAACTTCCCATCATTCTGATTACGGTAGTCATTTTGTCACCCTCATCATGGCAAAGACACGGAGACATGCATATGATGCAGCTTTCAAGTTGAAGGCGATTGATCTGGCTGTTGGAAAAGGAAATAGAGCTGCTGCACGGGAGCTTGGTCTTAATGAGTCGATGATAAGACGTTGGAAACAGCAGCGTGAGGAATTGACTCAGTGCAAAAAGACAACTAAAGCTTACTGCTAATTATTATTTTTTGTTACAAGCCGTGTTTCGTTAAAGCCTATTTATTTTTGTTACAAGCCGTGTTTCGTTAAAGCCTATTTATTTTTGTTACAAGCCGTGTTTCGTTAAAGCCTATTTATTTTTGTTACAAGCCGTCCTTCGTTAAAGCCTATTTATTTTTGTTACAAGCCGTGTTTCGTTAAAGCCTATTTATTTTTGTTACAAGCCGTGTTTCGTTAAAGCCTATTTATTTTTGTTACAAGCCGTGTTTCGTTAAAGCCTATTTATTTTTGTTACAAGCCGTGTTTTGTTAAACCCTATTTATTTTTGTTACAAGCCGTGCTTCGTTAAAGCCTATTTATTTTTGTTACAAGCCGTGTTTTGTTAAAGCCTATTTATTTTTGTTACAAGCCGTGTTTCGTTAAAGCCTATTTATTTTTGTTACAAGCCGTGTTTTGTTAAAGCCTATTTATTTTTGTTACAAGCCGTGTTTCGTTAAAGCCTATTTATTTTTGTTACAAGCCGTGTTTCGTTAAAGCCTGTGTAAAGTTCATTTGTTTCAATGTACCGGTAGACACCTGCGGCTTATAGACATGTGCGGCTTATTTATGTTCAAAATAATATATATTTTTTTTATTTCAGTGGGTGCGGCTTATATTCAGGTGCGCTTAATAGTCCGGAAATTACGGTAGTTGTGTCTATGAATTTGAGAGCGGTAACATTTCTCCAGCCCCATCCATCCCTCAGCTTTTGGCCAAAACAGTGGTGGGGATCCTGCTTTGTTATTGTTTCAACTCCGGATTGTCCCTTTAAATTATAGTTGTTGCTATGTTATAGTATAAAACACTTTCTTGGGTTGTCTGTGATGTCTGTCTGACAGGTAAGATCTCAATTGCATACCCCTCGCATCCTCTCTCCTCTGGCTTTCTCATCCAATGGGTTTTGAGAAGAAGACGCGAGGAGTATGCAATTAAGATCTTCCAACAGACACCACAGGTACATCCTCTCTGTATCCTCTCTACTCCTCTACACTCACACCAGGTACATCCACTCTGTATCCTCTCTACTCCTCTACACTGACACCAGGTACATCCTCTCTGTATCCTCTCTACTCCTCTACACTGACACCAGGTACATCCTCTCTGTATCCTCTCTACTCCTCTACACTGACACCAGGTACATCCTCTCTGTATCCTCTCTACTCCTCTACACTGACACCAGGTACATCCTCTCTGTATCCTCTCTACTCCTCTACACTGACACCAGGTACATCCTCTCTGTATCCTCTCTACTCCTCTACACTGACACCAGGTACATCCTCTCTGTATCCTCTCTACTCCTCTACACTGACACCAGGTACATCCACTCTGTATCCTCTCTACTCCTCTACACTGACACCAGGTACATCCTCTCTGTATCCTCTCTACTCCTCTACACTGACACCAGGTACATCCTCTCTGTATCCTCTCTACTCCTCTACACTGACACCAGGTACATCCTCTCTGTATCCTCTCTACTCCTCTACACTGACACCAGGTACATCCTCTCTGTATCCTCTCTACTCCTCTACACTGACACCAGGTACATCCTCTCTGTATCCTCTCTACTCCTCTACACTGACACCAGGTACATCCTCTCTGTATCCTCTCTACTCCTCTACACTGACACCAGGTACATCCTCTCTGTATCCTCTCTACTCCTCTACACTGACACCAGGTACATCCTCTCTGTATCCTCTCTACTCCTCTACACTGACACCAGGTACATCCTCTCCACTCCTCTACACTGACACCAGGTACATCCTCTCTGTATCCTCTCTACTCCTCTACACTGACACCAGGTACATCCTCTCTGTATCCTCTCTACTCCTCTACACTGACACCAGGTACATCCACTCTGTATCCTCTCTACTCCTCTACACTGACACCAGGTACATCCTCTCCACTCCTCTACACTGACACCAGGTACATCCACTCTGTATCCTCTCTACTCCTCTACACTGACACCAGGTACATCCTCTCTGTATCCTCTCTACTCCTCTACACTGACACCAGGTACATCCTCTCTGTATCCTCTCTACTCCTCTACACTGACACCAGGTACATCCTCTCTGTATCCTCTCTACTCCTCTACACTGACACCAGGTACATCCTCTCTGTATCCTCTCTACTCCTCTACACTGACACCAGGTACATCCTCTCTGTATCCTCTCTACTCCTCTACACTGACACCAGGTACATCCTCTCTGTATCCTCTCTACTCCTCTACACTGACACCAGGTACATCCTCTCTGTATCCTCTCTACTCCTCTACACTGACACCAGGTACATCCTCTCTGTATCCTCTCTACTCCTCTACACTGACACCAGGTACATCCTCTCTGTATCCTCTCTACTCCTCTACACTGACACCAGGTACATCCTCTCTGTATCCTCTCTACTCCTCTACACTGACACCAGGTACATCCTCTCTGTATCCTCTCTACTCCTCTACACTGACACCAGGTACATCCTCTCTGTATCCTCTCTACTCCTCTACACTGACACCAGGTACATCCTCTCTGTATCCTCTCTACTCCTCTACACTGACACCAGGTACATCCTCTCTGTATCCTCTCTACTCCTCTACACTGACACCAGGTACATCCTCTCTGTATCCTCTCTACTCCTCTACACTGACACCAGGTACATCCTCTCTGTATCCTCTCTACTCCTCTACACTGACACCAGGTACATCCTCTCTGTATCCTCTCTACTCCTCTACACTGACACCAGGTACATCCTCTCTGTATCCTCTCTACTCCTCTACACTGACACCAGGTACATCCTCTCTGTATCCTCTCTACTCCTCTACACTGACACCAGGTACATCCTCTCTGTATCCTCTCTACTCCTCTACACTGACACCAGGTACATCCTCTCTGTATCCTCTCTACTCCTCTACACTGACACCAGGTACATCCTCTCTGTATCCTCTCTACTCCTCTACACTGACACCAGGTACATCCTCTCTGTATCCTCTCTACTCCTCTACACTGACACCAGGTACATCCTCTCTGTATCCTCTCTACTCCTCTACACTGACACCAGGTACATCCTCTCTGTATCCTCTCTACTCCTCTACACTGACACCAGGTACATCCTCTCTGTATCCTCTACTCCTCTACACTGACACCAGGTACATCCTCTCTGTATCCTCTCTACTCCTCTACACTGACACCAGGTACATCCACTCTGTATCCTCTCTACTCCTCTACACTGACACCAGGTACATCCTCTCCACTCCTCTACACTGACACCAGGTACATCCACTCTGTATCCTCTCTACTCCTCTACACTGACACCAGGTACATCCTCTCTGTATCCTCTCTACTCCTCTACACTGACACCAGGTACATCCTCTCTGTATCCTCTCTACTCCTCTACACTGACACCAGGTACATCCTCTCTGTATCCTCTCTACTCCTCTACACTGACACCAGGTACATCCTCTCTGTATCCTCTCTACTCCTCTACACTGACACCAGGTACATCCACTCTGTATCCTCTCTACTCCTCTACACTGACACCAGGTACATCCTCTCTGTATCCTCTCTACTCCTCTACACTGACACCAGGTACATCCTCTCTGTATCCTCTCTACTCCTCTACACTGACACCAGGTACATCCTCTCTGTATCCTCTCTACTCCTCTACACTGACACCAGGTACATCCTCTCTGTATCCTCTCTACTCCTCTACACTGACACCAGGTACATCCTCTCTGTATCCTCTCTACTCCTCTACACTGACACCAGGTACATCCTCTCTGTATCCTCTCTACTCCTCTACACTGACACCAGGTACATCCTCTCTGTATCCTCTCTACTCCTCTACACTGACACCAGGTACATCCTCTCTGTATCCTCTCTACTCCTCTACACTGACACCAGGTACATCCTCTCTGTATCCTCTCTACTCCTCTACACTGACACCAGGTACATCCTCTCTGTATCCTCTCTACTCCTCTACACTGACACCAGGTACATCCACTCTGTATCCTCTCTACTCCTCTACACTGACACCAGGTACATCCTCTCTGTATCCTCTCTACTCCTCTACACTGACACCAGGTACATCCTCTCTGTATCCTCTCTACTCCTCTACACTGACACCAGGTACATCCTCTCTGTATCCTCTCTACTCCTCTACACTGACACCAGGTACATCCACTCTGTATCCTCTCTACTCCTCTACACTGACACCAGGTACATCCTCTCTGTATCCTCTCTACTCCTCTACACTGACACCAGGTACATCCTCTCTGTATCCTCTCTACTCCTCTACACTGACACCAGGTACATCCTCTCTGTATCCTCTCTACTCCTCTACACTGACACCAGGTACATCCTCTCTGTATCCTCTCTACTCCTCTACACTGACACCAGGTACATCCTCTCTGTATCCTCTCTACTCCTCTACACTGACACCAGGTACATCCTCTCTGTATCCTCTCTACTCCTCTACACTGACACCAGGTACATCCTCTCTGTATCCTCTCTACTCCTCTACACTGACACCAGGTACATCCTCTCTGTATCCTCTCTACTCCTCTACACTGACACCAGGTACATCCTCTCTGTATCCTCTCTACTCCTCTACACTGACACCAGGTACATCCTCTCTGTATCCTCTCTACTCCTCTACACTGACACCAGGTACATCCTCTCTGTATCCTCTCTACTCCTCTACACTGACACCAGGTACATCCTCTCTGTATCCTCTCTACACCGATGTGGAAGAACAGGATAGCTGAAAGCAGATTCCTGGTGGCCATCCATTACGTTGCCCTGACCTATCCTACGGGCTCAGATCAGTGCAGATGAAGACCAAAGAGGATAAAGTGAGGAGGAAAAGAAAGGAGATGAAACTTCTCTAGACTATTCAGATACAACGGTCGGGTGTGGGAGGAAATGAAGCGTGAGGGGGCGTCTCACTCCTCATCAGCGTTCTTCAGCATGAGTATGGCGTTGTATATCTTGAGGGCGGGGCCAAGTTTGATTGACAGGATCTTGACTATGTCTGCTTGGGTGAGAAGCAGGAAGGCCTCTCCATCCATTTGCTGGAGCGATACACAGAGACACAAAATAAGCTCCAACACAGAACGTGTGTGTGAGTGTTTGAATGTCAATGGCAGAATTTAATTTGACTTGGTTGCATTGTCATAGGACACACCAACCAGGAGCAGCAGATGAGAGGAGTGTGTTTGACTATCGTGATTCACAAAGTTGGGGTTTGAAATGGTAGCTCTTACCTCTGTCCTGAAGGTGGCAGCATGCTCTTTGCAGCCTGGGAGCCCTTTGACAAAACTGGCCACCTGACCCACAGGGAAACAAACATTAAGACACACACACACACACACACACACACACACACACACACACACACACACACACACACACACACACACACACGTGATTAAAATGCAATAGGATACACAAAGCTATTGTATTGGGTGTATGTGTAATGTATGTGCTTTGCACAATATGTGAGTTTGCACAGTATGCGTACAGCACCTGTACATGTTTGTATTGCTTATGTGTGCACGTCTGACCTCGTCGGCAGTCCAGGTTGCAACTCTCTTAGCTGTGAGGCCCAGGACCTCAGGGAGCAGCTGGCAGTGTTTGTCCCAGCACAGAGCCACCCTGTGAGGGGGAGAGGAGGAGCCACCCGGGGAGAACACTGACTCATGGAGCGCCTGCTGGAGAGACAGGGAGTCTGGGGGAGAGGGAGGAGAAATTAGCTGTAAATATCTTCAATAGACATGCACAGACAATATATAATCCACACAGCGTTACATCCATTCTCTATTTCTGAGAGCAGAACCTCTACCTTTCCCATCGCCACTCTCCTGCTTGACGACGTGCAGCTTCAGATACTTTGGGACTGGGGCAGACCTGTTGAAAGACAACATACAGCGCCTTCAGAAAGTATTCACACCCCACAAATCTTCCCACATTTTGTTGTGTTACAGGCTGAATTTAAAATGAATGAATTAGAGCTGTGTTTTGTCACTGGCCGACACACTGGCCCCATAATGTCAAAATGGAATTATGTTTTTTTTATTACTAATTAAAAATGAAAAGCTGAAATGTCTTGAGTCAATAAGTTCAGGATTAAAAAGGTGCTTAACAAGTCACATAATAAGTTGTATGGACTCACTCTTGAGTGCAATAATAGTGTTTAACATCTCTGTACCCCACAAATACAATTATCTGTAAGGTCCCTCAGTCGAGCAGTGAATTTCAAACACAGATTCAACCACAAATCCAGGGAGGTTTTCCAATGCCTCGCAAAGAAGGTCACCTATGGGTAGATGGGTAAAAATAAAATTTAAAAAACAGACATTGAATATCCCTTTGAGCATGGTGAAGTTATTAATTACACTTTGGATGGTGTATCAATACACCCACTCACTACAAAGATACAGGAGTCCTTTCTAACTCAGTTGCTGGAGAGGAAGGAAACTGCTCAAGGATTTCACCATGAGGCCAATGGTGACTTTAAAACACTTACAGAGTTTAATGGCTGTGGTAGAAGGATGGATCAACAACATTGTAGTTACTCCACAATACTGAGAGTAAAGGAAGGAAGCCTTTACAGAATATAAAATATTCCAAAACATGCATTCTGTTTGCAACAAGGCACTAAAGTAGTACTGCAAAAAATGTGGCAAAGCAATTAACTTTATGTCCTGAATACAACATGTTATGTTTGGGGGCAAATCCAATACAACACATTACGGAGTACCACTCTCCATATTTCAAGCATAGTGGTGGCTGCATCATGTTAAGGGTATGCTTTTAATCATTAAGGACTGGGGAGTTTTTCAGGTTAAAAATTAAACCTAATGGAGATAAGCACAGGCAAAATCCCAGAGGAAAACCTGGTTCAGTTTGCTTTCCACCAGACACTGGGAGATGAATTCACCTTCAGCAGGACAATAACCTAAAACAACAAAGCCAAATCTACACTGAAGTTGCTTACCAAGAAGAGTGAAATTTCCTGAGGCCGAGCTACAGATTTGACTTAAATCTACTTGAAAATCTATGGCAAGACCTGAAAATAGTTGTCTAGCAATGATCAACAACCAATTTGACAGAGCTTGCAGAATTTTGCAAAGAATAATGGGCAAGTGTAGAAGGTGTGGAAAGCTCTTAGAGACTTACCCAGAAAGACTCACAGCTATAGTCGCTGCCAAAGGTGCTTCTACAAAGTATTGACTCGGGTGTGAATACTTATGTAAATGAGACATTTCTGTATTAACTGCCCAAAAATTTGCTAACATTTCTAAAATCATGTTTTCACTTTGTCATTAGATGTGCAGATGGGTGAGAAAAAAATCTATTGATTCCATTTTGAATTCAGGCTGTAACACAATAAAATGTGGAATAAGTCAAGGGGTGTGAATACTTTGTGAAGGCACTGTACTCTCTTAGTAAACCAACAACAAACACTCTGCTCCATCATGCATTCTAGGGTTTGGTAGGAGAGAGTGGAGTCTGTGTGCTACCTCTTGGCCTTGGCTCCTTCGTTGATGGGCTCAGTGGAGCCCCCTGGTGGCTCACTCTGACTGCTGCACCTGGATCGTTCGCCCTCGTCAACCGTCGGCCCCTTAGTTACACTACCATAGAAACAACTGTTACCATGGAAACAACTCCACAACTCCTGACTTTATTTGCAGTCAGATAACAAACAAAGTCATGGAAGCTCTTCCGAACCCCTTCTGTTACATGTTCCACACATACCTGGTCTGAGGGGAGTCGTCTGCAGGCTCGGGCTGCTCTGGTGTGGTGGGGCTGTTTGTCTGGGCGTGTGAAGGAGGGTCTGGGCGTCGCCCACGGTGATGAGGCCCACTCAGGGTAATAGGTCGTTCTCCACTCAGACGGTCTGGTACCTGGCCCTCCCTGTTCAGGTTCATCTCCGAGTACGGACAGCTCACCCCCCTACACACACACACAAGTTCAGAACAGGAACACACATCACCTTGCTCACAGATTACAGCACACAGATCACAAGTCATTGTATGACGTGTTTTGATTACAAAGCTTTTTTGACAGTTAGTGTGTGTGTTTGTTACTGACGTGTAGTGGGTTCCGTAGCGGGGTCCTCGGATGTGACCAACCCCATTGCATCCTGGGGTAGGACAGCCCTGCCCTGGGAGGACCAGCATATCAGTGGAGCCTGAAACACACCAGAGTTAATACTACACACAGAGACACACAAACACACATAAACAGAGACAAAAACACCAGAGTTAATACTACACACATACACACATAAACAGAGACAAAAACACCAGAGTGTTGACCCCACACACATAAACAAAGCGACAGAAACACATAGACTTGCAGACACACTACACCAGAGAATGACCTGACCACAGACACACCATATAGTGTTTATGTCCCCACAAACCAACAGCTCCAGCAGCTGTGAAGAACCAGCATCATTTGAGCTACATGTCTTTTCTCTGCATGCACCTTTTTGCCAATCTTACACTTTGGGACTGATTGGGAAATATTTGTGGGTTTTAGCAAAGTTATAATCATGTGAATTTTTTTGGAAGTGTGTGTGTGTGTGTCTCACCATTGGAGGGGTGTTGTAGGGGATGACTAGTCTTCTGACACCAGCCCACAGGGTGCAGGTCTGGGCAGTCAGCATCCACCCAGTAGTCATACTCCTCACTCCAGCCATCAAAATGGATCTGAGAAAGACAGAGAGTTACACACACACACACACACACACACACTACTCCACAATAATCATACTGCACTCTCACACACAGCGTACCCTCAGTCGGTGGTCCTCCACCTCGGCGATGGTTGCTACGCGGATGAGCATGGGGTTCCTCTTATCGACGGCTTCCAGCTTCATTCCAGCCTGGAACCCATGGCACGGACGCTACAGGACACATTCAAGAGTTTACATCAGGTGATACAGATGGATTAATATGCATGTTTTGGAACGGTGTAGGTGACATAAATAAAGAGTCAGTGGACCCAGAACAGAGCCCTGAGGAACTCCATGTGAAATTCCCCCAGGCCTCCCAATCAACACCAACAATGTAATTTGCATGTGTCACATGTTTTGAGTGTCAACTGTATGTGTGTGTGAGAATGTGAGTGTCTTACCAGTTTGAAGGCACGTGCAGGGGCTGCCTGTGTCCCAGTCTCCTCCATGTATTTATCCCAGGAAAAACTCCTCGGGTGCTTATACTCTGAGAGGAGAAACCACAACACACACCCTTATACAATGTTGGATGGTGTATCCAAATAAAGCGTTAAATATGTTAAATAAATATGTTTGTGTGTCTCACCAGCAGGGGTGGTGAGGGTCAGCTCAGCCTCCTCACAGTAACCTACAGGGTGGATGTAGGGACTGCTGGCATCACACCAGTAGTCATAGGTGTCGTCCCAGTTGTCAAAGTGTATGAGGAGTCTGTTGTCAACAGCAGCCGCGATGGACGCTACACAGATCAGATATGGGTTCTTCTTATCCACCGCCTCCAGCTTCATACCCGCACGGAACCCTGACGGAGTCACCGACTACACACACATGCACCCACATGGTTCATATACAAACTTACTTGAATGGACATGGACCTAAGGTCACCAACTAATTCACAACACAAACACACTATTAATGGATCCACACAGGCTGTCAGGTAGGCTCACCGTGTTGAGGCTCTTGAAGAGGTGTTTGGGGGCCAGCTGACCTCTGCAGTTCTTCACATACATGTTCCAGTTGAACTCCCCATCCTTACAACCTAGACACAAAAGGTTGAAGGTTATAGTTTTGTCTAACTACACACACAACATTGTACAGTCGGTAGAATATGCATGTGTGTCAGGTGTGTGTGTATGTGTGTCTGGGGTGTGTGTGGGGGGGGGGGTGTGTATGTGTGTGGGGGGGGTGTGTATGCATATCGGGTGTGTTTGTATGCGTGTCGGGTGTGTTTGTATCTGTGTGTGTGTGTAGTGTGTGTGTGTAGTGTCTGTATGTGGACCTTTAGGCAGTAGCAGCTTGTGTCCCATCTTCTCACACCAGCCCGCCGGCTTCACATCCCAGGTGTCAGCATTTACCCAGAAGTCATAGCACTCTGGATACCCGTCGAAATGAAGCCTTACCCTATAACCCTGGACCTGAGACAGAGAGACAGACAGAGAGAGACAGAGAGGAAGAGAGAGACAGAGGAAGGAACGCAAAGAAATGAGGGAAAGCAAAGGGTTAGTTGTTAGAAAACAGACGTTCCTCCTATATCTTATTGGTCTGACCTGTTAGACACGTACCTCAGCAACACTGAGCACACAGAACAGAGAGGGGTGACAGGGGTCCAGTCCTTCTAACTTCATCCCCACTTTGAAGGCATTCCTGCTCTGAGGGAACGACTGGTGCTGCGAGGCACACACACATAACACTCTTTCACATGTCTGTACAGCTGTGTGTGTGTGTGTGTGTGTGTGTGTCAGAGAGAGTATGATAAAGTGTGCGTGCCTCACCTCCTTGAACAGTTTAAGGGGGGCAGCTATAGCCTTCTCCTCCTCCATGTAGGAGGGCCAGCTCCAGGGTCGCTTCTTATTGGGTGGGGCTGTCACTGGGGGTGGGACAACAAAACAGTCACATCAACCAATCAGTGACATGAAAACCAGCAGGGTTGCAGCACTCATGACCCCTGGTCTACCTGATTGGACAAACTTTCCAGCCCTCGTCATTCCCAAAAAATCCATCCCTCCAGCCTCTCATCTATCCATCCTCTCCCTCCCCTCAGTGTAATAACAGGACATACCTAGCTTGGCCAGCTTAGCAGCTCTCCTCCCTTTGACAGCCTTGGCCTTGTCCTGTAGAGAGAGACAGTCACTCATCGGCAGGTGAGCTGCCACACACACAACATATCAATGCTTTTCAGGACCAGCGTTGGCCACATCTTATATCGTCACCTCTTCCTCCTCCTGGTTATCTTCCTCTTCATCACCAGAGTCCATGTAGATCTTCCTCTTCTTCCTCACTCGTTTCCCCAGTCCCCCCTCCCACCCCTCTCTTTCCCTCTGCTCTCTGGGAGATGACCTAAACACACATGGAACAGAGGTCATTCTAGGAACTATGCTGATGTGATGACTGTTTTGGGTCTTAACTGTTACTACTATCAATATGCTTTCTAAAATACAGTACAGTAAGAACAGCTAACATCTTTACCTGCCACTGGAGGGCTGGACACAAATGGAGCTGCAATATTTGCCCTGGAGGAAACTCTCCAGTGGACCGGAGCCCCCACACGACCTACAGCTAGCCATCGCAGCCCTGGGGCCCGCCGCCTCCGCCCTGGGGCCCGCCGCCTCCGCCCTGGGGCCCGCCTCGACGCTGGGCTCCTCCACAGTGGGACCCTCCTCTAGAGACAGAAGCACAGGGTCTTGAGCTGGGGGAAAGAGCAGAGTAATATTGAAGCTTTGTAGAATTCAACGTTGAATGGGGAAAATGTAATGGATTCTATGCCCCCATCTGCAGAGCACCCAGTATGTAGTATGCTAATATACACAGTGCTGACATATATCAGAGCTATGAGTCTAAATACTACACACCTGTATTTTAAACAGTCAAAACTATGTTATAACTCCTTCATAACCGTATGTTTACTTTACCCTTAGGTGCAAGTGGCTGGACTTCCTTGACTGCAGAAGAGGCTGCGCTGCTCTCTGATTGGGCCTCTGGTGGAGGGGTGGGGCTTTTCAACTGGGCGGGGTTCTGGGGGGTTGGCCCTGCATCTTTGACCTCTGGCTCTGTCACGATCTCCAAAGTTCCAAACTCTGTCATACGGAACTGAGAGATACCAGTCAGTCACACACCTGTCTGTAGTATCCACACACACACACACACACACACCGTACCTTGATGTCGCTGCCGGGCAGTGTGGCGATGCCGTCCTGCCAGTCCAGAGCGCCCATCATGTCAAACTCTGCCCCCTGGGAGGGGCCATCGCTGGGCGGGGTGTCAGTCATCTCTCCCTGCTCTCCTCCTCCTGCACTGACATCAATCAATCCATCAGTCAAAATCAAATCAAATCAAAATAAAATGGTATTCGTCACATGCGCCGAATACAACAGGTGTAGACCTTACAGTGAAATGCTTACTTACAAGCCCTTAACAACAATGCAGTTTAAAAAACAAATAATATACCTACAAAAATAAGAAATAAAAGTAACAAATAATTAAAGAGCAGCAGTAAAATAACAACAGCGAGGCTATATACAGGGGTTAGTCGAGGTAATTGAGGTAATATGTACATGTAGGTAAAGTTATTAAAGTGACTATGCATAGATAATAACAGAGAGTAGCAGCAGTGTAAAAGGTGGGGGGGCAATGCAAATAGTCTGGGTAGCCATTTGATTAGATGTTGAGGAGTCTTGTGACTTGGGGGTTGAAGCTGTTTAGAAGCCTCTTAGACCTAGACCTGGCGCTCCGGTACCGCTTGCCATGCGGTAGCAGAGAGAACAGTCTATGACTAGGGTGGCTGGAGTCTTTGACAATTTTTAGGGCCTTCCTCTGACACTGCCTGGTGTAGAGGTCCTGGATGTCAGGAAGCTTGGCCCCAGTGACGTACTGGGCCATACGCACTACCCTCTGTAGTGCCTTGCAGTCGGAGGCCGAGCAGTTGCCATACCAGACAGTGATGCAACCAGTCAGGTTGCTCTCGATGGTGCTGCTGTAGAACCTTTTGAGGGTTTGAGGACCCATGCCAAATCTTTCAGGTTGTGTCGTGCCCTCTTCATGACTGTCTTGGTGTGCTTGGACCACGTTTGTTTGTTGGTGATGTGGACACCAAGGAACTTGAAGCACTCAACCTGCTCCACTACAGCCCGTCGATGAGAGTGGGGGTGTGCTCGGTCCTTCTTTTCCTGTAGTCCACAATCATCTCCTTTGTCTTGATCACGTTGAGGGAGAGGTTGTTGTCCAGTCAGCCAGTCAATGGGCGTGTTCGAGCAGATACATTTTGTCTAGTCGACGGTCACCGCCTTTCAAAGTGTGTTGCAACATGGGGATAAAAATTGTCCGACTTGTGCCTACATGTTGACTGCTTTAACTTGACAAAAACCATGTGATCAAAGGTCATGCAGTTTTTGATGAAGTCGCTGCTGTTGCTTCTCACCAACTGCACCATGCATTATTTGTCAACCAATCATTAGGATGTTTTTGGTGGACCCACATGAACGTGACCAAAGACGTGACAAACAGGAACCAACTTTGCTGCGATTCTAAAGCTATAGGGAATACAAATGAAAGTGATATTTGAGACCTCTCTCTAACCAATTAATTGTACACATGTTATGTTTTCAGTTTGTGAGTGTGTGATATAGAAAAGTATAGAAAAGTTTATTTCGACATCTATAAAGAAAAACGTTTCTATACAATAGCAGGTATGTTGACACTGCCATGTTGATCTGAGCCTTTCTGTTGGAAAACCATTACTTGGGCTGGGAAGATACCAGTATCGCGATTCTCGTTAGGATCATGGCAAGGAAATGTATTTTGGAAATAAGCCCTATAGGTCGAAATAAACGGTATTATGTTGTCATCCAGAATCACATTGATTTATTTCCAAGCTATAGCCACAATATTTTACATACAGCAGGTTTTTAAAGGACCAAAGAGTTTTGTCTGCCTCGGGTTAGAATTTTTGCATTGTAAAAAATATTGCGATACTGGTATTGCGATACACAACCTAACCATTACAGTGTCCGACATTTGGTTGTGCCCAAATGCACCTCGCCTGACTTTACTCGTTAACACAAAGTTTTGTTAGCCTTACTACTTGAACACACTCAATCAATCAATAACCATACAGGTGTCACATCCAAACTACCTCGTACCCCTGCACATGGACTCAGTACTGGTACCCTGTGTATATAGCTAAGTTATCCTTACTCATTGTGCATTTATTCCTTGTGTTCTTATTTTTTCTATTTCTCTCTCTGTATTGTTGGAAAGGGCCCATCACTAAGCATTTCACTGTTAGTCTACACCTGTTGTTTAGGATGCATGAGACAAATAATATTTGATTTGAATTAAGACAGCACTCCCGCTTCAGCAGTGGATGGGGAAACACTGCCACATGCCTATTGACATCTGCCTGTCTGTCATGTTAAGACAAGATGTGTGGGAGTTTGTTCATGCAAGGATATGGGCTAGAATAGGTCTGTCTGTAGGTTCTCAAAGTAAAACTGAAATTGTATCCATTTGACAGATCCTTCTCAAATATCTATCTATGTGTTGTTTTCATTTTATATAAGATATCTATGTCTGTATCTTTGTAATATTTTTCCACCATGTACTTTAGGGACCACAATGGGAATAAGTCACTGACTTTATTTAGCAATCCCTATTAAGTTTTTAAAATGAATGTAGTGTGTGTGTATGATTTTTTTTTTAAATTAGCTAATAAAAACAATCAATCAATCAAATTACATTATCCAAAAAGTGGTACTCTAAAAATATCCCTGGCACAAAAAGTACAGGTACCTGCAAGAAGTCAACCAGCGCGTTGTCGGATACTAAAGAACCGCATCCCATCGCCGCTAGAGGGCGACTGTTGTGGAATACATGCATGCACTTATATGAAGCAAAACAAGTAAATATTTTACTTTTTAAAGCTAAATATTACAAAATAAATGCACAAGCACTCCTGTATGGATTGGCCTAGAACACAAGTATTGACAAACACCGTGAGAGACGTGTCAAATACAAGTTAAAAGAACAAGTGCAGCTTTTCCTTGTTTTAACAGTATCTTATTAAATCGTCTGTTTGCATTGACGCGGACAACAGAGATGGTAGAATAATCAATGTTTTTAAAGAAAACAATGTGTTCTGCATAGAAAGGTCAAATTTACGTGTGTTTTAATCAAACCATGATCACGATATAACGTTTTCGCCTCGACGCTGCATCAACACTATATTTTGGTACGAAAGAATATTTGTTTGACTGAAATATACGGATGTGAAGTAAACAATGAAGTGTGCTGTTCAACAGCTGTCAGTTTACGTTCCCAAGTATAAACCTCGAATTTATTCGACCATAAATAAAGTGGACGTGCGCCCATGATTAGCATTCGTCTTATACAAAATGGCGGAGCAAAGGAAGAGGCCACCAACACGTTAAAACTATGTAAATGACTCAAGTTATTTATTGAAACACATAATGCAGGGCCGTGTCTGTCAAATAAAACCAAATATATACCCTGTAATTTCATATGTTAGTGTTTTCCCTCATCATGGCCATTTTCTTTACTTTCCCCTTGTCTCGGAATGCCAGCCAGCTAGCTGCCAGCTAGCGTGCTAACTGCTTCTGGCTAGCAAAGCGTCACTATGGTTCAATTGAAATAGGTAGCTAGACGGCTATGAACTGGGACTAGCATTTTGGCTTGGTGTAGCGAAGTAAGGACAACCAGTAATAAATAAGTTTCCAGGTTTTGAACGTTAGAAATTGCTTAGGAACGGACTTCCACATTAGTTGGTATAAATAAGTAAATAACCGCCCCTACACTGCCTTATTTCTTCAATGCTAAAATATAGAATTGCTTGCTTTTAATTTCTTCAATAGAAACTTGACTCTCCGATTTATCTTTACGGTTTTAAATCACAGTACAAATAATAAGAACCGGTGCAAATTATAAAACGAACAATGCTTTATCGACTACTGTTGTTATTTGCAACATTTAATGTATAACGGCGATTATATTGTTTGAAAATTATGGAACTCACCTCGTTTCTGTTTTAACTCTTATTTTGAGCTGGATAGTGGATGCAATGCGCATGCGTTCAATGAACGCTGCCTGACAACTTTGGATCTCGGTAAACTTGAGCACACAACTATCGATGGTCAATAGGTACAGCAAGACGGACGCTTAGAGTGGACATGTAGTTTATTAAATATTGTATTCATGCCTTGGGACTAGTCTTTCTCCCTCGTGTATTTTCAGAATCTCAGAGAGCATCAAATCGGAGCGCAGGGGCGTGCAGAGTCTGTTTGGCGTGGCGCGCGATTTCCATTGTGGTCATGTCGCTGGATGCCGTCAATAACTGTTTACGTCACCACCAGTCAATATTGTCCCCATATGTTAAAAGAAAGATGACAGTAGACTAATCATAAACCCAACTTCTAGCTGTTTTATGAACTTGGCCACACTTCCAACCAGTAATTCCGAAAAAAGTAAGAACAGTCAAGTCCAGACGCCAAATAGGTCTACAGTAGTTAGACCGTAGTATTGATTACAACAAGGCCTATAGGCTATCAGCGCTTAATGTTTTTTTTTATTGTAAAACGTGATGCCTTTTCATGTTTGTTATCTATGCCCAATCAGACCAGACGTCCGGAATAGAAGCTCACTGACTTTGCTATTTTAAGGGTTAATTAATAAGACATCCCTACTGTTCTTATTTCAAGTGAAACGTTGGACTGGAAGAGGCTACTGTAGTCTATTTGGCATGAGATTCAGACCTTCAAATGCAGTGTCGCCTATAAATAAGCCTGCTTTTTTAGTCGCTACCGCTAGATGGCAGTATAATGCTGTTTTCTGACGGATTACACTGTAACATCTCAGTTGCCCAGTCACATACATTATTCTCAACATCAGAAGAACGACAGATGCAAACCATGAGATGGCCTTCAGGGGTAAAGTGGCCGACACGAGGGTAAGAGGACTGTTTACTCGGATTTTACACTCAGAAAAAATCTGATTATGTGCCATCCGGGCAGCCGTGGGTCAGATATGGACGCTGTTATAATAAAATACGAAATCATCAGGTGTCGTTGTTGGCGACTATGAAACATAACCTATCAGCCTATCATTTCTATTCAGCGACTGATATTTCATTTATCGTGAATGGCAAATGCAACAGATAATGATCACTCAGTCTGTGCAAATGAAGGTCTTCTGTCCTTTGCTGCTCCCCCGCAGTGCGCATCCCCTGCAGAGTCTGTTGGAGTTCTGCCATGGGAGCTTTTACACCTGCTGAATGATCCACGGTTCAGTTGACAGTGCTGTCACGGCTTTGCTACAGTGTCTTGGCGGCTGATTTGAGTATAGCCTAGGTCTATGATGTGTGATATATTATTATTGGGATGAATGACTCTGACTCTCTCGATCTCTTTCTCTCTTTCACTCTCTCTTTCTATCGATCTCTCTCCCCCAGACAGTGCTTGTGCACCTGCTGCTGTGCCTCGTCATATTCTACTCTCTCTACTACATGATTGGGAGTGTGTGTTTCGGCGCGTTCAGGTGCGACACTTTTCCTCTCTCTGCGTGCACGTGTGGTTATTGGGTAAGTGACCTTGCTGGAACGGTGAGCCGTCCTCACGCGGCTTCTATAAACCTGGTGCCAGGTGACAGAAGAGAGGGGGAGGGATTCGTGGAATCCACAGCAACTATTGGTCTGTTTTCATTGATTGGAATGACAGTCAGTTTCAACCACCCTGGTTCCTAGCTCCTCCTTTTGAATATCCTGTTTGTTTGTTTTATCTGCTGTTCTTCTGTTTGCATTCAGGTTGGATCACTTTGATGGACTTATTCCCTTTGACTTTAAGACTGAACCAACCAAATTGGAGTCCAACTCCAAATACCTGGGTGAGCAAAGATGTGTAGTGTGTGTGTGTGTGTGTGTGTGTGTGTGTGTGTGTGTGTGGGTGTGGGTGTGTGTGCACGTGCGCATGTCCTCTACAGATGGTTAAGGTCTTATATTGTTGTTCCAGTGAACCTGCTGTCCATGGAGTTGACCTATTTCTGCAGTGGTCTGCTGTTTGCAGCCGTGGTGAGGAGATGGGTCTGGGACTACGCTCTCACAGTCACACTACTGCGCGTACTGCTCACCAGCCTGGGTGAGACGCACACACATACACACAGAAATGCATACACATGCCTGAACTCACTCACACACACACACACACACACACTGGCTTAACTCAGAATAATCCCTTGCTGGCAGAGCAGAGTGCTCAGGGCCAGCTTTGATGACATCATGACAGGATGGGAAGTGGGGTTAGAGTTGAGAAGCAGCTGGGCCCTAAACAAGGCACATATTGACCCTATCCCATGTTCTTCTTTAATTCCCCTTCCTCATGTGTAAGGATTGGATGGGTCTATCTCTAAAGCAATACGATGTACACTCCCCTTCCTTAGTTCTGTGGTGTATATTACCTGTTTTTAATGTGTGTTTGTAATGTGTGTTTGTAATGTGTGTGTTTCAGTGATGTTGGAGTTTCCCTTGGTATGGCAGTGGTGGCTGGCCCTTGGTAAGACCTGTACCTCACCCTCACCTCACCTCACCCACACATGTTCTGTTTTATTGTGTAAAAACTTCTGAGGAGTTATAGATGAGTAATTGATTATGTCTCTTCTTTATTAACGGTTGTGTGTGTGTGGTTGTATGTTTTGTTTGAAGGCAGTGGGTTGTTTCTGATGATCTGTAACGGTCAGCTGATAGCTTACTTCACCTACCAGAGTGACCAGAGTTACCCCACCTTCAACAGCTGTAGTATGTAATATCTGTAGTATGCAATATCTGTGTTCTCTATGAATGTTAATCTTATGCACACACACACACACACACGCACACACACACACACACACACACACACACACACACACACACACACACACACACACACACACACACACACACACACACACACACACACACACACACACACACACAGGTGTTCTTATCACATCCTGGTTTAAGCCTAACCCTAACCACAACCCTTACCCTAACCTTAACCACAACCCTTACCCTAACCTCAACCACAACCCTTACCCTAACCTTAACCACAACCCTTACCCTAACCTCAACCACAACCCTTACCCTAACCTCAACCACAACCTTAACCACAACCCTTACCCACAACCCTAACCTCAACCACAACCCTTACCCTAACCTCAACCCTAGCACCTCAACCACAACCCTTACCTCAACCACAACCCTTACCATAACCCTAGCACCTCAACCACAACCCTTACCCTAACCTCAACCCTAGCACCTCAACCACAACCCTTACCTCAACCACAACCCATACCATAACCCTAGCACCTCAACCACAACCCTAACCACAACCCTAACCCTATCACCTCAACCCTAACCCTAGCACCTCAAACACAACCCTAACCACAACCCTAACCCTAGCACCTCAACCACAACCCTAACCCTAGAACCTCACCCACAACCCTAACCCTATCACCTCAACCCTAACCCTAGCACCTCAACCACAACCCTAACCCTAGCACCTCACCCACAACCCTAACCACAACCCTAACCCTATCACCACAACCCTAACCCTAGCACCTCACCCACATCCCTAACCCTAGCACCTCACCCACAACCGTAACCACAACCCTAGCACCTCACCCATAACCCTAACCACAACCCTAACCCTATCACCTCAACTCTAACCCTAGCACCTCACCCACAACCCTAACCCTATCACCTCAACCACAACCCTAACCCTATCACCTCAACCCTAACCCTAGCACCTCACCCACAACCCTAACCACAACCCTATCACCACAACCCTAACCCTAGCACCTCACCCACAACCGTAACCACAACCCTAGCACCTCACCCATAACCCTAACCACAACCCTAACCCTATCACCTCAACCCTAACCCTAGCACCTCAACTCTAACCACAACCCTAACCCTATCACCTCAACCCTAACCCTAGCACCTCAAACACAACCCTAACCACAACCCTATCACCTCAACCCTAACCCTAGCACCTCAACCACAACCCTAACCCTAGCACCTCAACCACAACCCTATCACCTCAACCCTAACCCTAGCACCTCAAACACAACCCTATCCACAACCCTAACCCTAGCACCTCAACCACAACCCTAACCCTAGCACCTCAATCACAACCCTAACCCTAGCACCTCAACCCCTACCCTAACCCTAGCACCTCAACCCTGCCCTAATTTTATGTTGTTTTTTAAATATATGTTTATTGTATTCTATTGTTTTATGGACAGTGATAGTACCACTGATAGTTGGAGTGTAGAGGGGAGACAGATAGAGAGGGAGACAGAGAGGAAGGGCTGAGACGGGATTCGTGCTCACGTCACCAGGGGTGTATGTGTTCCAGTCTGAGGGGCTACCACTAGGCCAGACCGACACCTTTTAGTCAACCCTGACCCTAACGTTGGTTTATCTTACTTTTTATCCTACTTTTCTCTTTGACCCGTAATGTGCTGAAGCTAGGCTCCGCCTGGTTCTCCCTTTGACCCAAGGTGCAGGAGGCCGACTCCAGGTAGCTCCGGTTCAATTTAACCACTGGTTCTAACCCGGCCTGAGCCTCCGTTCTCTGTGAGATATAAACAATCTGATACATGATAGGAAAAGGCAGTTTAATTTATTCAAAACACAAATAATATCAGAATGATATCAGGGCTCTGTGACTCCAACCTCAGCCGGAAGCATATAGGAGAACCCTGGGAAGGCTCCATTGGCCACGTCTTCCAACATGTCACTCAAACCGAGGGAGGCGGGGACTGGAAGAGGCGTGAACTCCGGGTCAAAACACCGCACATCACACGGACCAGACTGAAAGAGAGAGGGAGGGAACAAGTGATCAGACACACATTCAGGGAGTCACAGATCCAAACTGACCCATAGCCCCTATAAAACACATACACACACACACACTCACCAGGTTTGGAATGAATGGGGGAGGGACTTTCCTGGCTAGCAGGTCATCCCTGGACAGGAAGAAGGTGTGGCTCTGCAGCTCAGCCTACAAACAAAGTGAGACAGCACGTCAATGTGTGTATGGGTGCGTGTGTGTATGTGGTCTTGCATGTATGTGTCAGCACTCTGTGCCAGGTGGGGTAATGGGGGGGTGCTTACAAGGTCATGTTCCCCCCCAAGGCGTTTGGTACAGTCTTTCTCCAGCAGGCCGTGCAGCAGAGACCGGGCAGACTGGAACACACTTCTATGGAGCTGCAGGGGGGCGTGAAGGATGTTCTCAAACATCTCGGCCTTACTGCGACTGTAGAACGGGGACTGAGGGAGAGAGAGAGAGAGAAAAGAAGAAAGAGGAGAGGCAACCAGATAAGTGTGCAGTGGATGGAATATGCTAGTTGAAAAGTAGCTGAAAGAGAAGAGAAAGAGAAACACACTCACCAGTCCATGAAGCATCTCATAAAGTACATTCCCCAGCCCCCACCAGTCCACGGCTCCACTGTAGGCGTGGCCTAACAACACCTCTGGCGCCAGATACTCAGGGGTTCCACAGAACGTTTGCATAGTCCCACCCACAGACACGCCCTCTTTACACAGCCCGAAATCTGTCAGAACCACATGATCTCCACTGTCCAATAGGATGTTCTCTGGCTTCAGGTCTCTAAGGGGGGGTACCGAGGGTTAAATCACTGTGAGGAAAATGCGCTCTCTCTCATTGTGTGTGTGTGTGTGAGTGTGTGTGTGTGTGTGTGTGTGTGTGTGTGTGTGTGTGTGTGTGTGTGTGTGTGTGTGTGTGTGTGTGTGTGTGTGCACCTGTAGACTATGTTGAGGGAGTGGAGGTAGCCCAGGGCTGAGGCCATCTCTGCAGAGTAGAATGTTGCTCTGGGCTCCGGGAAGGTTCCCTCCCTCTGGAGATGGTAGAACAAGTCTCTTCCATTGATGTAGTCCAGTACGAAGAAGAGAGTGTGAGAGGTCTGGAAGGAGAAGTGGAGCCCCACCAGGAATGGATGCTGTAGTCCCTTCAGCAACACACTCCTCTCTACCATCACATGTCTCTGCTGGAAGGAGAGAGACAGAGAGAGAGAGAGGGATAGATAAAGGATATAATTGAATGGAATGGAAATAGAATAGAATAATAGATACCTCTTTCTTCCTGTTTCTGTAGAACCTTGACAGCGTACATACTTCCACTCTGTCTGTGTCTCGCTAACACCACCTGCAACAAGATAAATACATCACCAACACAACAAACACACACGGCCTACTCATAAACATGATCGGGAGCCACACAAATCACACAGAAATAGACAGACTAGAAAACCATAGAAAACCAAAACTAGAACAATAACTCAAACCCCAGACTACATAAACCAAACACCCCTTAAATAACACACACAACCCGAACCATATGAAACAAATACCCCTCTGCCACGTCCTGACCAAATATAATACAATTACTCCCTCTGCTGGTCAGGACGTGACAGTGGCCATTCCTATGAGAATCTCCTCATAGGAATTTACGACCTCTTCTTACAGAGCCTGGTGTCAGGAATACCTAAGAGTGAATTAAACTATTTTGAAAACGCAATTAATGGAATTCACTGGAATGATCTCTTGTCCTATACAGACGTGGAAGCTGATAGTGAGGTTTTTCTATCCACAATCCAGGCTACAATAAATGGTTTCCTAAAGAAAATCAAATCCAAACCTGGCCAAAAGAGCACTCTTCCTTGGCTAAATGGAGAAATTTGGAAATTGATGAAAGAACGAGATTATGCTCTAAAAACAGCCCTGAAATTCAAATTAGAGCATGACAGATGTAGGTTTACCGTGTTGAGAAATAAGGTGACGAAAGAAATCAGACAGGCCAAGGCAAACTTTTTTATTAACATAATTGGTGAGGTAAAGGGAAATTCTAAATTGATCTGGGAGAATCTAAAAAATTTAACAGGGAAAGACCATAGTAACACTGTAAAAAGGCTAGAAATCATGGTGAATAACAATCTAACACAGGATGCAGTTAAAATAGCAATAGCCTTCAATTCCTACTTTATTGACTCTGTCAAGGTACTGACACAGAACCCCTCCACTGGTTTCTTGGGCTCAGTGTTAGTGAATGACGTTCAACCTGTCTTCATCATAAGGGAGGTTTCTGAGTCAAAGGTGAACAAGGTGATTAGCTCACTAAATAACTCTAAATCCAAAGATGTGTTTGGGCTGGACTCTACCTTTCTTAAAAACTACAAAGAGTCACTCATTGGCCCCATTACTAAGGTCACCAACACATCTATTGGTCTGGGGGTGTTTCCAAGGGTATGGAAGTCAGCCATAATAACGGCCATCTTTAAATCGGGCGACCCTGCTGACGTGAGTAACTACAGGCCCATTAGTATACTACCTGTAGTGTCGAAGGTTGTTGAAAAGTGTGTAGCAGAACAACTGATTTCCCACCTCAACAACAGCCCCTTCACATTACACTCCATGCAGTTTGGCTTCAGAGCGAAACACTCCACAGAAACGGCCAACTGCTTTCTTCTGGAAAATGTGAAGTCCAAGATGGACAAAGGGGGCGTTGTTGGGGCTGTGTTTCTGGACCTAAGGAAGGCTTTCGATACTGTTAACCATGAGATTCTCATCACAAAATTGTCCAAGTTCAACTTTTCCCCCGATGCCTTGAGATGGATGAAATCATACCTTGAAGGCAGAACTCAGTGTGTCAGAGTGAGCAATGAGCTGTTGCCCACTCTTAGCTATGATGTGGGCGTGCCCCAAGGGTCAATACTGGGGCCCCTCCTGTTCAGCCTGTACATTAATGATCTGCCTTCTGTCTGCACTGGGTCTGAAGTTCAAATGTATGCAGATGATACAGTGATATATGTGCATGCAAAGAGCAAACAACAAGCTGCACAAGAACTCACTACTGTAATGGTCCAGGTTACAAAGTGGCTCAGTGACTCGTGTTTGCATCTCAATGTCAAAAAAAATGTTTGCATGTTCTTCACAAAGAGGGCAACAGATGCTACTGAGCCAGATGTCTATGTGTCAGGGGAGAAGCTCCAGGTGGTATCTGATTTTAAGTACCTTGGCATCATACTTGATTCCAACCTCTCTTTTAAAAAGCATGTGAAAAAGGTCATTCAAATAACCAAATTCAACCTAGCTAATTTCCGATTTATACGAAATTGTTTGACCACAGAGGTAGCAAGACTATACTTCAAATCGATGATACTCCCCCACTTAACATACTGCTTGACTAGTTGGGCCCAAGCTTGCTATACAACATTAAAACCTATTCAGTCTGTCTACAAACAGGCTCTCAAAGTGCTCGATAGGAAGCCCAATAGCCATCATCACTGTTACATCCTCAGAAAGCATGAGCTCCTGAGTTGGGAAAATCTTGTGCAATACACCGACGCATGTCTTGTATTCAAGATCCTAAATGGCCTAGCTCCCCCTCCACTCAGTATTTTTGTTAAACAGAAAACCCAAACATATGGCAGCAGATCCACAAGGTCTGCCATGAGAGGTGACTGTATAGTTCCCTTAAGGAAAAGCACCTTTAGTAAATCCGCTTTCTCTGTGAGAGCGTCCCATGTCTGGAATACACTGCCATCAGACACACATAACTGCACCACATATCACACTTTCACAAAATGCATGAAGACATGGCTGAAGGTCAATCAGATTTGTGAACATAATCCCTAGCTGTGTATTGCCGCTTTCCATGTTGTCTGTTGTCTGTAGCTTGTGAGGTGTGGAAACACTTTGTTGTTTTTATGGATTTTGTCTTGTTGCTTTTTGTTCTATGTTGCTCTGTCTGTATGCTACATCTTGCTTGTCCTATGTTGCTCTGTTTGTATGCTATGTCTTGCTTGTCCTATGTTACTCTGCGTGTGCTCACTGTTCAATGATTGTCTAAATTGTAATTGTTTTTAAGAACCTGCCCAGCGACTGCGGTTGACAATTAGCCGGCTGGCTAAAACCGGCACTTTTACTGAAACGTTGATTAATGTGCACTGTCCCTGTAAAAATAAAATCAAAGGAGTATAGAGGTCGGGGAATGGTGCATAGAAAAGGCTGGTGCAGAGGGAGGGGGTCAACTGTGCTCACTGTACCCAAAGAGGGCAACGTGATGACAACAGTGTTAGGCCTATGTATGTCTCTGTGTTAATTATAACATAATACGTTATTTTAGATCATCAATATGGAGTACAATCATTACTACAATATGAAGTAAGTTGTGACTTACTACTGAAAGATTTGGTGGTCAGACACCAGTTTGTGCAGGAAGTTGCTGAAGCCACCTTTCTTCCCTTCAAGCAGAGCTGAAACACAGGAGAGGGTTCTTACATAAGACTATGTCAGTATCAATATCGGTTAGCGCTCAAAGTGTTGATATAACTAAACTCACTATAAAGGAGCTGAAAATCGAATGAAAAACATTGAACGGAAATGAAGGTCAAAAAATCTCTAGTAACATGATGTAAGACATCAAGGGCGTCATTCATGCTATTCAATGACATTAACGATGTGTTATACACTATATATACAAAAGTGTGTTGACACTCCTTCAAATTAGTGGATTCGGCTATTTCAGCCACACCCGTAGCTGACAGGTATATAAAATTGAGCACACAGCCATGCAATCTCCATAGACAGACATTGGCAGTAGAATGGCCTTACTGTAGAGCTCAGTGACTTTCAACATGGCACCGTCATAGGATGCCACCTTTCCAACAAGTCAGTTCGTCAAATTTCTGCCCTGCTAGAGCTGCCCCTATCAAATGTAAGGGCTGTTATTGTGAAGTGGAAACGTCTAGGAGCAACAATGGCTCAGCCGCAAAGTGGTAGGCCACTCAAGCTCACAGAACGGGACCACCAAGTGCTGAAGCGCGTAGCACGTAAAAATCATCTGTTCTCGGTTGCAACACTCACTACCGATTTCCAAACTGCTTCTGGAAGCAACGTCAGCACAAGAACTGTTTGTTAGAAGCTTCATGAAATGAGTTTCCATGGCCGAGCAGCCTCACACAAGCATAAGATCACCATGCCCAATGCCAAGCATCGGCTGGAGTGGTGTAAAGCTTGCCGCCATTGGACTCTGGAGCCGTGGAAACACATTCTCTGGAGTGATGAATCATGCTTCACCATCTGGCAGTGCAACGAACAAATCTGGGTTTGGCAGATGCCAGGAGAACACTACCTGCTCCAATGCATAGTGCCAACTGCAACGTTTGGTGGAGGAGGAATCATGGTGTGGGGCTGTTTTTCATGGTTCGGGTTAGGCCCCTTAGCCCTATTCCTGTTTCAGCATGACAATGCCCCCATGCACAAAGCGAGGTCCATACAGAAATGGTTTGTCGAGATCGGCGTGGAAGAACTTGACTGGCCTGCACAGAGCCCCGACCTCAACCCTATTGAACACCTTTGGGATGAATTAGAATGCTGACTGCGAGCCAGGCCTAATTACCCAACATCAGTGCCCGACCTCACTAATGCTCTTGTGGCTGAATGGAAGCAAGTCCCAGCAGAAATTTTCCAACATCTAGTAGAAAGTCTTCCCAGAAGAGTGGAGGCTATTATAGCAGCAAATGCAGGACCAACTCCATATTAATGTCCATGATTTTGGAATGAGATCTTCGAGGAGCAGGTGTCCACATACTTTTGGTCATGTAGTGTACCTGTTATTGACAATGCTTTATAACCCCATAATAACGCATTATAGCAGTTGGCGAGAAAAGGTGTTAGGCCACCGAGCATTCAAACACTAGAATATGAAAACACATAGTTGTAACTACATTAATAGAATTCCATAGAATGTCAAACTTACCAGTAAAAAATGACACAAGCCCTTTCATTTTGGCATAGGACATTCTGCGCCTTGGCTGCAAAACTCCCATCTGGATGAAATAATAATGTCCAGTAAAAGGAGCGAACAAACTGAGATGTTCTTTAACTCTGGTGGCTGCGGTCTGAAGAGTTCAGCACCACTGACAGCACGCACTCGGCAGGCAGGCTATTTACAACAATCCCACACGCTCTCCCATCAAAAGACCTCTCTGACGTAGGCCTAATTGAGTCCAAGGCACCCCTGTAGGCTACACTATTGTGTGGGCATTGGGCTCAAGTCACTCATTCAGGAAATCCTGACAGGGGCTCCCGCGAGCCCCGGGTGTACTGTGGAATCAACACTCCTATCAATGGAAAACCTTCTAAAACTTTGTAAGAACTCTGCATGGACAGACACTGTGCTACTGCTTTGGGGAATGTGTGTGTGTGTGTGTGTGTGTGTGTGGTAGATACGCTGGTTCCTCTAAAGGGTCCTATATCCTGATAAATGAACTCTGCTGACAGAACACACAGAGGGGAGATCAATACTCACCAATAGTTTCCACTGACCATTCAGAAAGACAGAACAAATAGAACAAAAGAGACAAGGAGAGACAAATACACAATGAGTCACAGCAGGGGCTGTAGGGTAAGAGTCAGACCATGCTGTTTTCCAAACTACCCCAGGAAGTTACAAAGGTCAAGGTCAAAGGTCATCTGCTTTGGTCCAGATACAGGTCCACTCTGTTCAGAGTCACTACAGACTGTAGTCTATATAGACCTGTCTGAGGAGGAATGACTACTGTAGATTTACCACACTCAACGTTGACCTGATCTATGACCTCTGACATTTAACCTTCCTCTCATTGGCCATATAGAGAACACACGCTTGCACGCACGCACGTGCGCACACACACACACACACACACACACACACGCTGACAGGTCTGTATTCTGTGTGTGCCAAAGAGTGTATCAATATTACATAATATGATAAAAGAAATCAGGTAATTCATTACATAATATGAGTTTTTTCCCAAAAGGCTATATATCAATTTTCATAAATGATGGCAAATTAGCTTTTATTGTTTAAAGAACTGATGAAAGATATTGGTGTTTTTCACTATAGATGACATAGATGGCATCATGAGCAAGGAAAATTATGTGGATATATTGAAGCAGCATCTCAAGACATCAGTCAGGAAGTTCTGACTGATCTGATCTGTAATTTTCCAAGCTGTTTAAAGGCACAGTCAACTTAGTGTATGTAAACTTCTGACCGACTGGAATTGTGATACAGTGAATTATAAGTGAAATAATCTGTCTGTAAACAATTGTTGGAAAAATTACTTGTGTCATGCACAAATTAGATGTCCTAATCGACTTGCCAAAACTATAGTTTGTTAACAAGAAATTTGTGGAGTGGTTGAAAAACGAGTTTTAATGACTCCAACCTAAGTGTATGTAAACTTCTGACTTCAACTGTTTATATATATATATGCTTTGAATCAATACAGTAATATGAGATCTGTATGTAAAACATTTACATTTGACATTTTACTAATTTAGCATATGCTCTTGTACAGAGCGACTACAGGTAGTTCATTCATCTTAAGATAACTAGGTGAGACAACCCCATATCACAGTCAAATATACAGGATACAAACATTCCATTCCAGCTAAACAATGGATATACTGTATAGCGTTTTGCGAAAAGAACACATTTTAATACACACCTACAATCTATGAATAAAAAAAACTGAGAACAGTAATATTTTACACACATATGAAAAACGTGAAAAATGTATGGAGATAGAATTTTGGAAATAAACTCTTCATATGTAGCCAGAGAGCTTTCTGAATCAGACACCGTCTAGACTCTAGTCAATAGGTTCACACTGTCCTAATGAGAAAGTACATACATGTTGCCCTAACGAGACAGACAAATGGGAACACGCATTGCTCCCACGATGACAACACCAACAACACACTCTGCCCATCACACAGAGGAAGACCATCAGAAAGAGAGGGACAGAGAGAGGGGTGAGGGAGACCAAAACAAAAGAAAATGTGTTAACATTGCCAAAGCAAGTGAAGGAGATAATAAACAAAAGTGAAATAAACAATAAAAATTAACAGTAAACATTACACTCAAAAGTTCCAAAAGAATAAAGACATTTCAAAGATATTAATCTCTCTCTCTCTCTCTCTCTCTCTCTCTCTCTCGACCACTCTCTTTCTTTCTCTATCTCTATCTCTCTCTAATTCTCTCCCCCCCTCTATCTCTCTACCACTCTCTTTCTCTCTCTCTTTCTATTTCGCTCTCTCTTTCCCTCTGTCTCTCTACCTTTGTTTCTCTCTCCCCCCTCTCTCTTTCTTTCTCTCTCTCTGTCACTAGTCTCTATATTTGGGGCAGTGGAGTTCAGGGGACAGTCAGTGCTGTTGTGTCTTGGTTACTGCAGCAGTAAGAGAGAGAGGCAGAGGAAGTTACCCCATCCTATCACCCACCTGACAGAGAGATGGTTGGGGGGTCACCCCATTAAGAGTCAGAGGAACCGGTCTTTGCTGGTTATAACTCACCATCCCACATCTTACTCTATATAACCTCTGACCTTGGTAACCTACTGGCACAGCAACTGGTGACACTACACATTGTAACACGTCCGTAACCCTCCAACATCTCACAGAGAAGAAGCACTCTCTTTTGACGACACCACAACGGCCACTCTCTGGATTGGGCAAAAGGGACACACCTAACCATTGGTTAGTGGAAGAGAATCGGGGTTGTTAGTACTGGGCTGGAACACAAGCCTGCTGCATACACTGTAGCTCTCAATCGCTGAATTTCAGAAAATCCCTTTATGCTTACATCTATGCAATGCTGTCCAAGGAGGGGAGTGAGCAGGTGTCCATGATGTGGAGTGAGCAAGTATCCATGGGGGGGAGTGAGCAGGTGTCCATGAGGGGGAGTGAGCAAGTGTCTATGGGGGGGTGTGAGCAAGTGTCCATGAAGGGGTGTGAGCAAGTGTCCATGGGGTCGTGAGCATGTGTCCATGAGGGGACGTGAGCAAGTGTCCATGGGTCAGAGTGAGCAAGTGTCCATGAGGGGAGTGAGCAAGTGTCCATGAGGGGATGTGAGCAAGTGTCCATAAGGGGGTGTGAGTGTCTTCTGATCCAGTGTCTTCTGATCCCTCCTGTCTCAGCCTCCAGTATTTATGCTGCAGTAGTTTATGTGTCGGGGGGCTAGGGTCAGTCTGTTACATCTGGAGTATTTCTCTTGTCTTATCCGGTGTCCTGTGTGAATTTAAATATGCTCTCTCTAATTCTCTCTTTCTCTCTTTCTTTCTCTCAGAGGACCTGAGCCCTAGGACCATGCCTCAGGACTAGCTGGCATGATGACTCCTTGCTGTCCCCAGTCCACCTGGCCATGCTGCTGCTCCAGTTCCAACTGTTCTGCCTGCGGCTACGGAACCCTGACCTGTTCACCGGACGTGCTTGTTGCACCCTCGACAACTACTATGATTATTATTATTTGACCATGCTGGTCATTTATGAACATTTTAACATCTTGACCATGTTCTGTTATAATATCCACCCGGCACAGCCAGAAGAGGACTGGCCACCCCTCATAGCCTGGTTCCTCTCTAGGTTTCTTCCTAGGTTTTTGGCCTTTCTAGGGAGGTTTTCCTAGGGAGTTTTTCCTAGCCACCGTGCTTCTTTCACATGCATTGCTTGCTGTTTGGGGTTTTAGGCTGGGTTTCTGTACAGCACTTTGAGATTTCAGCTGATGTACGAAGGGCTATATAAATAAATTTGATTTGAATTTGATTTTGATTTGTGAGCAAGTGTCCATGGGGGGTTGTGAGCAAGTGTCCATGGGGGAAGTGAGCAAGTGTCCATTGGGTGGAGTGAGAAAGTGTCCATGGGGGGGTGAGCAAGTGTCCATGGGGTGGAGTGAGAAAGTGTCCATGGGGCAGTGAGCAAGTGTCCATGGGAGGGATTGAGCAAGTGTCCATGGGGGGTATAAGCAAGTGTCCATGGGGGGGTGTGAGCAAGTGTCCATGGGGGAAGTGAGCAAGTGTCCATTGGGTGGAGTGAGAAAGTGTCCATGGGGGGGTGAGCAAGTGTCCATGGGGGGGAGTGAGCAAGTGTCCATGGGGTTGTGTGAGCAAGTATCCATGGGGAGAGTGAGCAAGTGTCCATGGGAGGGAGTGAGCAAGTGTCCATGGGGGGAGTGAGCAAGTGTCCATGGGGCAGTGTGAGCAAGTGTCCATGAGGGGATGTGAGCAAGTGTCCATGAGGGGGTTGTGAGCAAGTGTCCATGGGGGGGAGTGAGCAAGTGTCCATGAGGGGGAGTGAGCAAGTGTCCATGAGGGGGAGTGAGCAAGTGTCCATGGGGGGGAGTGAGCAAGTGTCAATGGGGGGGTGTGAGCAAGTGTCCATGAGGGGGAGTGAGCAAGTGTCCATGAGGGGGAGTGAGCAAGTGTCCATGGGGGGGAGTGAGCAAGTGTCAATGGGGGGGGGTGAGCAAGTGTCCATGGGGTGGCGTGAGCAAGTGACCATGGGGGCAGTGAGCAAGTGTCCATGGGGGAAGTGAGCAAGTGTCCATTGGGTGGAGTGAGAAAGTGTCCATGGGGGGGTGAGCAAGTGTCCATGGGGGGGAGTGAGCAAGTGTCCATGGGGTTGTGTGAGCAAGTATCCATGGGGAGAGTGAGCAAGTGTCCATGGGAGGGAGTGAGCAAGTGTCCATGGGGGGAGTGAGCAAGTGTCCATGGGGCAGTGTGAGCAAGTGTCCATGAGGGGATGTGAGCAAGTGTCCATGAGGGGGTTGTGAGCAAGTGTCCATGGGGGGGAGTGAGCAAGTGTCCATGAGGGGGAGTGAGCAAGTGTCCATGGGGGGGAGTGAGCAAGTGTCCATGGGGGGGAGTGAGCAAGTGTCAATGGGGGGGTGTGAGCAAGTGTCCATGAGGGGGAGTGAGCAAGTGTCCATGAGGGGGAGTGAGCAAGTGTCCATGGGGGGGAGTGAGCAAGTGTCAATGGGGGGGGGTGAGCAAGTGTCCATGGGGTGGCGTGAGCAAGTGACCATGGGGGCAGTGAGCAAGTGTCCATGGGAGGGAGTGAGCAAGTGTCCATGGGGTTGTGTGAGCAAGTATCCATGGGGAGAGTGAGCAAGTGTCCATGGGAGGGAGTGAGCAAGTGTCCATGGGGGGAGTGAGCAAGTGTCCATGGGGCAGTGTGAGCAAGTGTCCATGAGGGGATGTGAGCAAGTGTCCATGAGGGGGTTGTGAGCAAGTGTCCATGGGGGGGAGTGAGCAAGTGTCCATGAGGGGGAGTGAGCAAGTGTCCATGAGGGGGAGTGAGCAAGTGTCCATGGGGGGGAGTGAGCAAGTGTCAATGGGGGGGTGTGAGCAAGTGTCCATGAGGGGGAGTGAGCAAGTGTCCATGAGGGGGAGTGAGCAAGTGTCCATGGGGGGGAGTGAGCAAGTGTCAATGGGGGGGGGTGAGCAAGTGTCCATGGGGTGGCGTGAGCAAGTGACCATGGGGGCAGTGAGCAAGTGTCCATGGGAGGGAGTGAGCAAGTGTCCATGGGGGGTAAAAGCAAGTGTCCATGGGAGGGAGTGAGCAAGTGTCCATGTGGGGGAGTGAGAAAGTGTCCATGGGGGGGGGGGTGTGTGAGCAAGTGTCCATGGGGTGGCGTGAGCAAGTGACCATGGGGGCAGTGAGCAAGTGTCCATGGGAGGGAGTGAGCAAGTGTCCATTGGGTGGAGTGAGAAAGTGTCCATGGGGGGATGAGCAAGTGTCCATGGGGCGGTGTGAGCAAGTGTCCATGAGGGGGAGGGAGCAAGTGCACATTCTCTGAAGAATGGTATGGGATAAGAAGCCAGCCCTTTCCTACTCTTGGGCAAAGTACAGGGTGGGCAACAAAAATTGTGATTATTTTGGATTTTAAAAAACACTCCAGGCCACTCTTGAATGTCTAAAACAAGATAGAAAGTATGTTGAAATTATAATGGAATTACACTATATATTTATATAAATTATAACGGACCTACACTATATATTTATATAAATTATAATGGACCTACACTATATATTTATATAAATTATAATGGACCTACAGTATAGATTTATATAAATTATAATGGACCTACACTATATATTTATCTAAATTATAATGGGCCTACACTATATATTTATATAAATTATAATGGACCTACAGAATAGATTTATATAAATTATAATGGACCTACAGAATATATAAATTATAATGGACCTACAATCTATATTTATATAAATTATAATGGACCTACAGTATATATAAATTATAATGGACCTACACTATATATTTATATAAATTATAATGGACCTACACTATATATTTATATAAATTATAATAAGCCTACTCTATATATTTATATAAATTATAATGGACCTACAGTATAGATTTATATAAATTATAATGGACCTACAGTATATTTAAATTATAATGGACCTACACTATATATTTATATAAATTATAATGGACCTACACTATATATAAATTATAATGGACCTACACTATATATTTATATAAATTATAATGGACCTACAGTATATATTTATATAAATTATAATGGACCTACACTATATATTTATATAAATTATAATGGACCTACACTATTTATTTATATAAATTATAATGGACCTACACTATATATTTACATAAATTATAATGGACCTACACTATATATTTATATAAATTATAATGAGCCTACACTATATATTTATCTAAATTATAATGGACCTACAGTATAGATTTATATAAATTATAATGGACTTACACTATATATTTATATAAATTATAATGGGCCTACACCATATATTTATATAAATTATAATGGACCTACAGTATATTTAAATTATAATGGACCTACACTATTTATTTATATAAATTATAATGGACCTACAGTATAGATTTATATAAATCATAATGGACCTACACTATATATAAATTATAATGGACCTACACTATATATTTATATAAATTATAATGAGCCTACACTATATATTTATATAAATTATAATGGACCTACAGTATATATTTATATAAATTATAATGGATCTACACTATATATTTATATAAATTATAATGGGCCTACACTATATATTTATATAAATTACAATGGACCTACAGTATAGATTTATGTAAAGTATAATGGACCTACACTATATATTTATATAAATTATAATGGGCCTACACTATATATTTATATAAATTATAATGGACCTACAGTATAGATTTATATAAATTATAATGGACCTACACTATATATTTATATAATTATAATGGACCTAAACTATATATAAATTATAATGGACCTACACAATATATTTATATAAATTATAATGGACCTACACTATATATTTATATAAATTATAATGGACCTACACTATATATTTATATAAATTATAATGGACCTACACTATATATAATTATAATTATAATGGACCAACACTATATATTTATATACATTATATGGACCTACACTATAGATTTATATAAATTATAATGGACCTACACTATATATTTATATAAATTATAATGGCCCTACACTATATATTTATATAATTATAATGGACCTACACTATATATAAATTATAATGGACCTACAGTATATATTTATATAAATTATAATGGACCTACACTATATATTTATATAAATTATAATGGACCTACACTATATATTTATATAAATTATAATTGACCTACATTATATATTTATATAAATTATAATGGACCTACACTATATATAAATTATAATGGACCTACACTTTATATTTATATAAATTATAATGGACCTACACTATATATTTATATAAATTATAATAGACCTACACTATATATTTATATAAATTATAATGGACCTACACTATTTATTTATATAAATTATAATGGACCTACACTATATATTTACATAAATTATAATGGACCTACACTATATATTTATATAAAGTATAATGAGCCTATACTATATATTTATCTAAATTATAATGGACCTACAGTATAGATTTATATAAATTATAATGGACCTACAGTATATTTAAATTATAATGGACCTACACTATATATTTATATAAATTATAATGGACCTACACTATATATAAATTATAATGGACCTACACTATATATTTATATAAATTATAATGGACCTACAGTATATATTTATATAAATTATAATGGACCTACACTATATATTTATATAAATTATAATGGACCTACACTATTTATTTATATAAATTATAATGGACCTACACTATATATTTACATAAATTATAATGGACCTACACTATATATTTATATAAATTATAATGAGCCTACACTATATATTTATCTAAATTATAATGGACCTACAGTATAGATTTATATAAATTATAATGGACCTACACTATATATTTATATAAATTATAATGGGCCTACACCATATATTTATATAAATTATAATGGACCTACAGTATATTTAAATTATAATGGACCTACACTATATATTTATATAAATTATAATGGACCTACAGTATAGATTTATATAAATCATAATGGACCTACACTATATATAAATTATAATGGACCTACACTATATATTTATATAAATTATAATGAGCCTACACTATATATTTATATAAATTATAATGGACCTACAGTATATATTTATATAAATTATAATGGATCTACACTATATATTTATATAAATTATAATGGGCCTACACTATATATTTATATAAATTACAATGGACCTACAGTATAGATTTATGTAAAGTATAATGGACCTACACTATATATTTATATAAATTATAATGGGCCTACACTATATATTTATATAAATTATAATGGACCTACAGTATAGATTTATATAAATTATAATGGACCTACACTATATATTTATATAATTATAATGGACCTAAACTATATATAAATTATAATGGACCTACACAATATATTTATATAAATTATAATGGACCTACACTATATATTTATATAAATTATAATGGACCTACACTATATATTTATATAAATTATAATGGACCTACACTATATATAATTATAATTATAATGGACCAACACTATATATTTATATACATTATATGGACCTACACTATAGATTTATATAAATTATAATGGACCTACACTATATATTTATATAAATTATAATGGCCCTACACTATATATTTATATAATTATAATGGACCTACACTATATATAAATTATAATGGACCTACAGTATATATTTATATAAATTATAATGGACCTACACTATATATTTATATAAATTATAATGGACCTACACTATATATTTATATAAATTATAATTGACCTACATTATATATTTATATAAATTATAATGGACCTACACTATATATAAATTATAATGGACCTACACTTTATATTTATATAAATTATAATGGACCTACACTATATATTTATATAAATTATAATAGACCTACACTATATATTTATATAAATTATAATGGACCTACACTATTTATTTATATAAATTATAATGGACCTACACTATATATTTACATAAATTATAATGGACCTACACTATATATTTATATAAAGTATAATGAGCCTATACTATATATTTATCTAAATTATAATGGACCTACAGTATAGATTTATATAAATTATAATGGACCTACACTGTATATTTATATAAATTATAATAGGCCTACACCATATATTTATATAATTTATAATGGACCTACAGTATATTTAAATTATAATGGACCTACACTATATATTTATATAAATTATAATGGACCAACACTATATATTTATATAAATTATAATGGACCTACACTATATATTTATATAAATTATAATGGGCCTACACTATATATTTCTATAAATTATAATGGACCTACAGTATAGATTTATATAAATTATAATGGACCTACACTATATATTTATATACATTATAATGGACCAACACTATATATTTATATACATTATAATGGACCTACAGTGCTATATAGGTGTGTGTGTTTTTCTTTGGGGTTGTGGGTGGTTGTTTTTACACTGCGTGTATAGCCTGTAAAACTGCTACTGTTGTCACCGTCATTGGGTTTTTCAAGTGGATGCTCTACTCCTTTTTTTGGTAATAAATAACCATGAGTATTCACATACCTGCTGCGCCTTGGTTCATTCATGAAGACAGCCGTTATAAATTATAATGGACCTACACTACATATTTATATAAATTATAATGGGCCTACACCATATATTTATATAAATTATAATGGACCTACAGTATATTTAAATTATAATGGACCTACACTATATATTTATATAAATTATAATGGACCTACACTATATATAAATTATAATGGACCTACACTATATATTTATATAAATTATAATGGACCTACACTATATATAAATTATAATGGACCTACACTATATATTTATATAAATTATAATGAGCCTACACTATATATTTATATAAATTATAATGGACCTACAGTATATATTTATATAAATTATAATGGATCTACACTATATATTTATATAAATTATAATGGGCCTACACTATATATTTATATAAATTACAATGGACCTACAGTATAGATTTATGTAAAGTATAATGGACCTACACTATATATTTATATAAATTATAATGGGCCTACACTATATATTTATATAAATTATAATGGACCTACAGTATAGATTTATATAAATTATAATGGACCTACACTATATATTTATATAATTATAATGGACCTAAACTATATATAAATTATAATGGACCTACACAATATATTTATATAAATTATAATGGACCTACACTATATATTTATATAAATTATAATGGACCTACACTATATATTTATATAAATTATAATGGACCTACACTATATATAATTATAATTATAATGGACCAACACTATATATTTATATACATTATATGGACCTACACTATAGATTTATATAAATTATAATGGACCTACACTATATATTTATATAAATTATAATGGCCCTACACTATATATTTATATAATTATAATGGACCTACACTATATATAAATTATAATGGACCTACAGTATATATTTATATAAATTATAATGGACCTACACTATATATTTATATAAATTATAATGGACCTACACTATATATTTATATAAATTATAATTGACCTACATTATATATTTATATAAATTATAATGGACCTACACTATATATAAATTATAATGGACCTACACTTTATATTTATATAAATTATAATGGACCTACACTATATATTTATATAAATTATAATAGACCTACACTATATATTTATATAAATTATAATGGACCTACACTATTTATTTATATAAATTATAATGGACCTACACTATATATTTACATAAATTATAATGGACCTACACTATATATTTATATAAAGTATAATGAGCCTATACTATATATTTATCTAAATTATAATGGACCTACAGTATAGATTTATATAAATTATAATGGACCTACACTGTATATTTATATAAATTATAATAGGCCTACACCATATATTTATATAATTTATAATGGACCTACAGTATATTTAAATTATAATGGACCTACACTATATATTTATATAAATTATAATGGACCAACACTATATATTTATATAAATTATAATGGACCTACACTATATATTTATATAAATTATAATGGGCCTACACTATATATTTCTATAAATTATAATGGACCTACAGTATAGATTTATATAAATTATAATGGACCTACACTATATATTTATATACATTATAATGGACCAACACTATATATTTATATACATTATAATGGACCTACAGTGCTATATAGGTGTGTGTGTTTTTCTTTGGGGTTGTGGGTGGTTGTTTTTACACTGCGTGTATAGCCTGTAAAACTGCTACTGTTGTCACCGTCATTGGGTTTTTCAAGTGGATGCTCTACTCCTTTTTTTGGTAATAAATAACCATGAGTATTCACATACCTGCTGCGCCTTGGTTCATTCATGAAGACAGCCGTTATAAATTATAATGGACCTACACTACATATTTATATAAATTATAATGGGCCTACACCATATATTTATATAAATTATAATGGACCTACAGTATATTTAAATTATAATGGACCTACACTATATATTTATATAAATTATAATGGACCTACACTATATATAAATTATAATGGACCTACACTATATATTTATATAAATTATAATGGACCTACAGTATATATTTATATAAATTATAATGGACCTACACTATATATTTATATAAATTATAATGGGCCTACACTATATATTTCTATAAATTATAATGGACCTACAGTATAGATTTATGTAAATTATAATGGACCTACACTATATATTTATATAATTATAATGGACCTACACTATATATAAATTATAATGGATCTACAGTATATATTTATATAAATTATAATGGACCTACACTATATATTTATATATATTATAATTGGCCTACACTATATATTTCTATAAATTATAATGGACCTACAGTATAGATTTCTATAAATTATAATGGACCTACCCTATATATTTATATAATTATAATGGACCTACACTATATATAAATTATAATGGACCTACAGTATATATTTATATAAATTATAATGGACCTACACTATATATTTATATAAATTATAATGGACCTACACTATATATTTATATAAATTATAATTGACCTACACTATATATTTATATAAATTATAATGGACCTACACTATATATTTATATAAATTGTAATTGACCTACACTCCATATTTATATAAATTATAATGGACCTACAGTATATATAAATTATAATGGACCTACACTATATATTTATATAAATTATAATTGACCTACACTATATATTTATATAAATTATAATGGACCTACACTATTTATTTATATAAATTATAATGGACCTTCACTATATATTTATATAAATTATAATGGACCTACAGTATAGATTTATATAAATTATAATGAACCTACAGTATATATTTATATAAATTATAATGGACCTACAGTATAGATGTTCAAATAACCCCCTTTTCTGGCCTGCAAATTGATTTTGACAAACAAATCGGTCCCCCCAACAATCTGTGCGGCCCTCGAACTAAAAAGTTTGCCCACCCCTGTCCTTGCTGGGCCGAGTGTCTGCGGATTGTTGCTCCTCCCTTGTACTTGATTGATCAATTAACGCCATTGATTAGTTAGGATCTCCCCTCACCTGGTTGTCTACAAATTAATTCGACACGAATTGAAAGAAAATAACAAACACCCGCTTCAGCAGTACCTCGTCTTCCCTGTAGATGGCAGCAGGACCCCAGAGAGGTTCTATGGGATTAAATTACAGGCTGCATCTCAGGCTGTTTGACATAGGATTACAACATATTCTGTTAGGACAGAGACCGGTACATTGATAGTAATATGATTGTCTCGATCGGATAAGAAAGTCACATTTTAATTGGGGATGTAATTAGACAGGTTTCATTCCCTTCATCTGCACTGGAATGGAAAAACTGGAAATATCTGACTTTATGGATGAGTACAGATGAACGAGGAGATGAGACAATGAGATGGAGTCATTAGACTACTGAGATAAAGGAGAGGGGACAAGGAGATGACGCTGCTTTAGGAGAGGAAGCGAGCCCCTGACTGGACCATGGATGAGCCTCCTCACGACAGGACATGTGGAAGCTATGCTGAGGCACCATTCCTTTTCTCCTATGAATAAGTAACCTAGGCTACTTCAAGGAAGGAAGGAAAGAATGATGCGATCCCAAAGTAGTCCCAATGAACAAAACCTGAGGGACTCCACTCTTTTGTGGACCAGCCAAGAACCTCGACCGAGTTTCACTTTCACATCTCTGGAAGTTGAGCTTTTTTTCAAAGTATATTCCACCCCTTGTTCTGGTGAATCAGTGTCATTCTACAGTTCTGCGGGGCTGCGTGAACAGATTACATGATATCTTCTTCCTCTGATGAAAGAATATGATCTGCTGTAGCCTACAGCGGGGGTGGTTGAGGACCAGAACACGCATCCACCAAGGCGGGAGCGCGCATTGTGAAGAGGCGGGGCCGCCGGAATATCTCTTTCCGGACATTTACCGATGTTTACCTCCACCTGCCCGCGCGACGCGCCCAGTTCCAAGGTTTTTAACAGCGATAGTATCAACGGACATGACAAAGTTTCCAAATCCAGGACTACCGAGGTATTTTAACTGATCTTCTCAAGCTAGATTGTCTGTGTTCTCATAACAATCCTCCAGGAACAACTTGATATCCGAAGTGAAGTAACGTTAAAGTTGCTGAATGGCATGTTGAGCGTAGCAGCAGAATAACCTATAACATTAGGCTACGTTTATGTTGGTCGTTCATAGAGACTACTTAGTTTAAAGTCCACGTCGAGGCTGTATGTTTCAAATAACCTACCATGTAGTATATCGGACGTTATCTTATTCTCCGTGTTAATCATTGCGATACACTAGTTTAATCGATAACCGAGATAACGTTGCTCATCTGAGAACAAGTTCGCCAATGCAACCAGGAGAAAATCTCAGGCCTAGCTGACACACTTTAAATAGGCAATGTTGTATACCAATACTGCCCACTCAACAGTCTAGACTTGGCAAACAACTCTGTCCTAAAATAGTTTAGGCAGCTCAATTGTAACTGGTGTGAATGTCATTATCATTATGGGAAATCAGCCGTGAGAGAGTGCTCTACTCACTGTAATGTATTCAGAGTGAGTCCAAACATTAACGTGTGTGAGCGAGAGAGAGGCCTACAAAAAGACCTGGCCCACTCCCCTTAGCCTACATGAACAAGTACACACACAGGGCTGTTATTAAAAGCATGGGTTAGTGGGTTGATGCCCAGTAGAACTGGTGTGTAAACAACACTGCAGCTCGTGTGTGTGCATGTAGATCTGAGATCAGTTCCTAGGCCTGTGGATGGACTAGCTTGTCTCTGACAATATTTAACATTCTTATCATTCAGCGGTCTGCCAAGGGCGGAGGAGAGAACAGGGAAAAAAGCACATGTTAAGACTCTGGACAGATAATAATGTATTACCAACATACACACTGCATTACTCAGTGTAGCATGATACTGCTTCACAGACACACTGCATTAGTCATTGTAGCATGATACTGCTTCACAGACACACTGCATTACTCAGTGTAGCATGATACTGCTTCACAGACACACTGCATTACTCAGTGTAGCATGATACTGCTTCACAGACACTGCATTACTCAGTGTAGCATGATACTGCTTCACAGACACACTGCATTACTCAGTGTAGCATGATACTGCTTCACAGACACTGCATTACTCAGTGTAGCATGATACTGCTTCACAGACACACTGCATTACTCAGTGTAGCATGATACTGCTTCACAGACACACTGCATTACTCAGTGTAGCATGATACTGCTTCACAGACACACTGCATTACTCAGTGTAGCATTATACTGCTTCACAGACACACTGCATTACTCAGTGTAGCATGATACTGCTTCACATACACACTGCATTACTCAGTGTAGTATGATACTGCTTCACAGACACACTGCATTACTCAGTGTAGCATGATACTGCTTCACAGACACACTGCATTACTCAGTGTAGCATGATACTGCTTCACAGACACACTGCATTACTCAGTGTAGCATGATACTGCTTCACAGACACTGCATTACTCAGTGTAGCATGATACTGCTTCACAGACACACTGCATTACTCAGTGTAGCATGATACTGCTTCACAGACACACTGCATTACTCAGTGTAGGATGATACTGCTTCACAGACACACTGCATTACTCAGTGTAGGATGATACTGCTTCACAGACACACTGCATTACTCATTATAGCATGATACTGCTTCACAGACACACTGCATTACTCAGTGTAGCATGATACTGCTTCACAGACACACTGCATTACTCAGTGTAGCATGATACTGCTTCACAGACACACTGCATTACTCAGTGTAGCATGATACTGCTTCACAGACACACTGCATTACTCAGTGTAGCATGATACTGCTTCACAGACACACTGCATTACTCAGTGTAGCATTATACTGCTTCACAGACACACTGCATTACTCAGTGTAGCATGATACTGCTTCACAGACACTGCATTACTCAGTGTAGCATGATACTGCTTCACAGACACACTGCATTACTCAGTGTAGCATGATACTGCTTCACAGACACACTGCATTACTCAGTGTAGCATGATACTGCTTCACAGACACACTGCATTACTCAGTGTAGCATGATACTGCTTCAACGACACACTGCATTACTCAGTGTAGGATGATACTGCTTCACAGACACACTGCATTACTCATTATAGCATGATACTGCTTCACAGACACACTGCATTACTCAGTGTAGCATGATACTGCTTCACAGACACACTGCATTACTCAGTGTAGGATGATACTGCTTCACAGACACACTGCATTACTCAGTGTAGGATGATACTGCTTCACAGACACACTGCATTACTCATTATAGCATGATACTGCTTCACAGACACACTGCATTACTCAGTGTAGCATGATACTGCTTCACAGACACACTGCATTACTCATTATAGCATGATACTGCTTCACAGACACACTGCATTACTCAGTGTAGCATGATACTGCTTCACAGACACACTGCATTACTCAGTGTAGGATGATACTGCTTCACAGACACACTGCATTACTCAGTGTAGGATGATACTGCTTCACAGACACACTGCATTACTCATTATAGCATGATACTGCTTCACAGACACACTGCATTACTCAGTGTAGCATGATACTGCTTCACAGACACACTGCATTACTCATTATAGCATGATACTGCTTCACAGACACACTGCATTACTCAGTGTGTGAAGTAGAAAAGGGGCTGTTCACTGCAGATGATGTCATCCTTAGGGAGTGGCTAATCTACATGAGCAGATATCATCCCAGTTTCCAGAGTCTGGAGGTGTTTCATTAAGATGTGTGTTTTATCTCTCCCCAGGTTGAGGAGAGATGGACTGAGGGTTGTGTGTGTGTGTGTGTGTGTATGAGTGAGTGACGCGTAATTCAGAGTGCAAAGACACAGAGAGACGTGACAGTCCCGCGTCCCATTGTGACATAGCTACGCAGCTCTGAGACCACTGTCCACGGAGGGAACACAGCCATAACGGAACATTCCTAACCAACGCGGCTCTGAGACCACTGTCCACGGAGGGAACACAGCCATAACGGAACATTCCTAACCAACGCAGCTCTGAGACCACTGTCCACGGAGGGAACACAGCCATAACGGAACATTCCTAAACAACGCAGCTCTGAGACCACTGTCCACGGAGGGAACACAGCCATAACGGAACATTCCCAACCAACGCAGCTCTGAGACCACTGTCCACGGAGGGAACACAGCCATAACGGAACATTCCCAACCAACGCAGCTCTGAGACCACTGTCCACGGAGGGAACACACAGCCATAACGGAACATTCCTAACCAACGCAGCTCTGAGACCACTGTCCACAGAGGGACACACAGCCATAACGGAACATTCCTAACCAACGCAGCTCTGAGACCACTGTCCACGGAGGGAACACACAGCCATAACGGAACATTCCTAACCAACGCGGCTCTGAGACCACTGTCCACGGAGGGAACACACAGCCATAACGGAACATTCCTAACCAACACGGCTCTGAGACCACTGTCCACGGAGGGACACACAGCCATAACGGAACATTCCCAACCAACGCAGCTCTGAGACCACTGTCCACGGAGGGACACACAGCCATAACGGAACATTCCTAACCAACGCGGCTCTGAGACCACTGTCCACGGAGGGAACACACAGCCATAACGGAACATTCCCAACCAACGCAGCTCTGAGACCACTGTCCACGGAGGGAACACACAGCCATAACGGAACATTCCCAACCAACGCAGCTCTGAGACCACTGTCCACGGAGGGAACACACAGCCATAACGGAACATTCCCAACCAACGCAGCTCTGAGACCACTGTCCACGGAGGGAACACACAGCCATAACGGAACATTCCCAACCAACGCAGCTCTGAGACCACTGTCTCGAGCCGCATTGAGAATTAGAAAAGTATGAAAGCCAATGGTCCAATATTCTAGAATTCTGTACATTTTGGACTCTGATAGACGTGTGTGTGTGTGTGTGTGTGTGTGTAAGAGGCTGAGTAACCCGCGGTAACAGACATGCCCAAACCTGATCTACTGTGTTTGGTTCAACTACTGGACAACACTATCCAGACCTTTACAGTCAACGTGAGTACACACAGTCAACACACAACCTTGACATGGAGAACACACTCACTAGAAAAGCTTTACCAAAACACACTGTACTGCAATATCACACACACACTGACTGACTCCCGGTATAAGGTGTGTTTTGCGTCTCTCAGAAGCAGGATGCAGGTGAGGTTTTGCTGGAGCAGGTGTGTAACCAGCTGGGTCTGCTGGAGAGACACTTCTTCAGTCTGCAGCTACGAGACTCCAACACCACCATCGTCACTCAAACACACTCTCCTGTGAGTAGCTACACTAACACAGCTCAAACACACTCTCCTGTGAGTAGCTACACTAACACAGCTCAAACACACTCTCCTGTGAGTAGCTACACTAACACAGCTCAAACACACTCTCCTGTGAGTAGCTACACTAACACAGCTCAAACACACTCTCCTGTGAGTAGCTACACTAACACAGCTCAAACACACTCTCCTGTGAGTAGCTACACTAACACAGCTCAAACACACTCTCCTGTGAGTAGCTACACTAACACAGCTCAAACACACTCTCCTGTGAGTAGCTACACTAACACAGCTCAAACACACTCTCCTGTGAGTAGCTACACTAACACAGCTCAAACACACTCTCCTGTGAGTAGCTACACACACTTAGTGAATACTCTAAAATGCACACAACAGATGGTGAATGTAGCATCATGACTTTGATTAACATAGTTTGTCTTGCAGAGGTGGCTGGAGGCCAACAAACCACTGAAGAAGCAGCTGAAAGGTAAGAAACACTAAATGAGATCTTACATTTTGATAAATGTAAGATTGAATTCTGTGGAAGGGGTGAGGGGATTGTGGGGGTCATATTAAGGTCAGGGGTGACGGTTTATTACGGTCAGGGGTGACGGTCGGGTTAAGGTCAGAGGTGAGGTCATTGGGCTGTGTCTAACAGAGTCTCTGTCCTACAGGAGTTGTCTCTCCATTCTACCTGACCCTCCGAGTCCGATTCTTCATCTCAGACCCCAACTCTCTACAGCATGACCAGACTAGGTATGGACATGAGGAGAGATCATGGTCTCGGGATGAGGTAGCCCTGCCTGCCACTTCAAACTCACTGGAACCTTTGGCCCAATAGGGAATTTCCTCTTGGTCTAATGGTCAAGAGGTTGGGTTCTCCTATGGGAGACCTGGTTTCAGAGCCCCTGTGTGTGTGTGTGTGTGTGTGTGTGTGTGTGTGTGTGTGTGTGTGTGTGTGTGTGTACCTGTAGACTATGTAGAGTGTGTGTGTGTACCTGTAGACTGTTGAGAGAGAGAGTGTGTGTGTGTGTGCCTGTAGACTATGTAGAGTGTCTGTGTGACATTAGCTTGTACTGTACATGTGTGATTCAGATAATAAGTCTCCTCTACTGTCCTGTGTGTCTTCAGACATCTGTACTTCCTCCAGATCAGAAGTGACATCAGAGAGGGCAGGTCAGACACATTACGAGCTCCCACCTTCACATGCATTCCCTCTTACTCCACCTAGTGGTGTAAACAATGTGACGTTACATTGAGAAAGTGTGTGTGTGTGTCCTGCAGGTTGAAGTGTCCTCTGAGTGCAGCTGTAGTACTGGCCTCCTATGCTGTGCAGTGTAAGTTACTCTTCTTTGGTCTTTTTAGTGTGTTGTCTGTCTGGGTGTATAACATCATCTGTTTCACCCCCCCCCCCTCTCTCTCTGTTTTACCCCTTCTCTTGCTTTCTCTCTCTCACCCCCCCTCTCTCTCCCCTTCTCTCTCTTTCTCCCCTTTCTCTCTCTCTGTGTTGTAGCTGAGCTAGGCGACTACTCCCCAGACCTTCTCCCTGGTTACCTGTCCAAAAGCCACTTCCTCCCAGAGCAGGATGATGACTTCCTGTCTAGAGTGGAGGCTTTGTACCCAGGGCACAGGTACACACCCACACCCAGGCCAGGCACGTGTACAGCACCCCCCTAGCCTACTAGAGGACATGGTGGAGCTGATACCAACCTATCCTACTCATGTGCTGTTTCAGGGGGCTGAAGCAGAGTGAGGCAGAGCTGTGTTTTCTCAACACAGCAAGAACTCTGGAGCTGTATGGAGTGGAGCTACACACTGCCATGGTAAGTACCTCCATATGTCTCCCTCTGACTCGCCCTCGTCTTCCCTCTTCTCCCTCTCATGTTTCCATCTCTTTCTTTCTCTCAGGACTCCAACAGTTCCCCTCTATTGGTGGGATTGGCCTCAGGGGGCGTGGCTATCTTCTGTAACATGATTTGCTCCAGTTTCTTCCCCTGGTGAGCACCTGGACTTCTGATCAGACACACACACACACACACACACACCGCACGCAAATACACACCCTGAGTGTGTATTGTCTCTTGCAGGGTGAACATCATCAAGATATCCTTCAAGAGGAAACGCTTCCTTATGCAGCTCAAACGCAAACATGTGAGTCCTGATTGGCTCAAAATTGTATCCTGCTCTCCTATTGGCTGACTTTAGTGTTGTCTTCATAACCTGTGTGTGTTCCAGGGGGAGACGCAGGACTGTGTGTTGAGCCTGGTCCTGCCGTGCCCCAGGGCCTGTAAGAACCTGTGGAGGTCATGTGTGGACCATCACTGCTTCTTCCACACCAACCTGGCAACCCGTAGCCAACACCACACCAACCTGGCAACCCAGATACACAACAAGCTGCTCTCACAACACTGGGCCTTGGGCAACACTAAAACAGACAGGCAAGCGCGCACACACACACACCCCCATCATACACACTATCTTTCTGTCTTTATTTTACTCATCTGCACACACACACTCATCTCCTCTGCAGTGGTCCAGTGTGTAAAAAAGTGGTGGGTGGGATGGAGTGGAACCCAGCTCTGAGGGGATCCACCTCGTCAGAACATCTGGAGACCAAGAGCCTACCGTCCCGATCCCCCCCGCTCACACCCAACTGGTACTACCCACACCACAGCCTCACACACTGCTGCAGCAGGAGATACCATGTAAGGGGTAGCTGTGACTAGGGGTAACTTCATCGTACCTTGTCTCTGTATCTCTCTGTTAGGCGGAGTCCTCGTGTGCGTCATGGCGCCCGTAAACCCCGCCCCTCCTCAGTGGAGCTGAACAATGACCTGCGAGACGTGTCGGAGGGGGAGGATGTATTTTACACCTACAGGGTCTCCCTCAGCAGCAGCAGGGGCAGCCAGGAGGGCACGCCTACACACAGGTCAGACACACACAATTTCATACCGTGTGTGTGTATCAGTGTAAAGTACATTCTCATGTTGGAGTCAGTTCTGAACACCGTATCTATCTCTGTGTTTCTGGCACTCACAGCCAAGGAGGCGGATGGTCGCAGGTTGATGACATCGGCACAGGAGAGGAAGACATTAAGGCCACCTCTCACTACCGGGACAAGGTCAGTTACCCAGACAGACAAGGGTGTGATCATGTGTTTGTGATAAAGTATCTAATCTGTGTGTGTTGCAGCGTGCTCTGGGGGATGGCGACCTGCTATTGGTGCGTCTCGCTCCTGATCACGACGGAAAGTTTGGTTTCAATGTCAAAGTGAGTCTCCCCTTCAATTAATCACACACCTACTCTCTTACATGCAGTACCATTCCTGTATCCCTGACTGTTCCTCTTCTCAGGGTGGCGTGGACCAGAAGATGTCCCTGGCCATATCCCAGGTCAACCCTGACTCCCCTGTAAGTGACATGTCTTCTGGTTTATCTGTGTAGATAATGCATTTGTAAACAGTACTTTAGATGAATCCAATGTGATTTGACTTGTTGAATTGATTGTAGGCGGGGCGGGTTGAGCCCAGGTTGTTGGAAGGTGACCAGGTCGTGCTGATCAACGGTCGCGACATCTCTGAACACACGCATGACCAGGTGGTCATGTTTATAAGAGCCAGCAGAGAGTCCCACTCCAGAGAGCTGGCTCTGCTTATACGACGCAAAGGTAACACACACTAGAGAGAGCAAGAGAATGGGCCTGCTAGCCAGACACTGATGCAGGTAACACACTGTGTGTGTGTGTGTTTAGGTCCAGGGCGTGTGGCACCCCTGCTGCAGTTTCCCTCTGCCCTGTCTCTGACTGGCCAATCACACGGTGAACCACTGCTTCTGCCTGGCCAATCAGAACAAGGCCAGACACTTGAAGAGTCCATGAAACAACTGGAGAGGGGAATCCAGACAGGCACTCTCACCTTCCACTTCGAGGTGTGTTTTAGTTAGACAACAACACTATGAAAGGGACTTGCTTCTGTGTTAAATGTAACAGATGCACTTTTGGAATAACTTGTCAATAAGACCTGCTGATGACAATCCAGACAGAAGAGCATGGTGAGTGATGGTGGTGATGTGTGTGTTGTAGAACCTGTACATGAGGAAGCCTGGCCTGTCAGTAGCCTGCGCTCGTCTCCCTGAGAACACAGACAAGAACAGATACAAGGATGTGCTGCCCTGTGAGTACACACACCATCTCACACACAGTTGTGTGTCCTAGTAGGAGTGACTGGACATGCCAGTGTACCCATCTTCCCTAATGTCCTGAATCTGTGGAGCTGGAGGACAGGACACTGGTGCTTTGTTTGTTGAGCTGGTACGGTGGTTTGGGTGGGTCTGGAGGGCCCTGGTTCTGACTCCATCTCTAACTCTTTGTTCTGTCAGATGACGTCTCCAGAGTGGTACTTCAGGACCAAGAGGACTACATCAATGCAAGCCACATCACGGTCAGTACACACTGTGTTTGGTGTTGTCCTTGTTGGTTTGTGTATAGTCATGCTGTGTGTGTGTGTGTGTGTGTGTGTGTGTGTGTCTCAGGTGGTGCCCCCAGGGTCTGGTGTGTGTCTGCGCTACATTGCAGCTCAAGGACCGCTGCCTCAGACCTGCACTCACTTCTGGCAGAGTGTGTGGGAGCAACACACACACACCATCATCATGCTCACCACACTCACCGAGAGAGGACGGGTATGCACACGGACCCTCTCTGTCTCTCTCTTTCAAAGAGTGAAACATACATTTACTGAATGAGAATGGGTATAGCACACACAGGTTTACCAAGGTCCCAGGCTCATTGTGAGTCGCTGTCTGCGTCTTTGCCTGCCTGTTGCTTGGTAACCTGAAGCTCTCACTAATTGATTGTCTTGCTGATATTCCACAAGTGCCCTGGTTTTTCTCACACACACACACACACACACACACACACACACACACACACACACACACACACACACACACACACACACACACATTCAGACTGACAGTCAGTTTCCACTCATCTCCTGATGTAATATACGTACTGGCCCTGAGAATGTCCTGAGATGTTTGGGAGAACACAGTGAGTGAAGCACTGACTCAGAAATATGGAACACAGCTCAGTAAAATAACATTTCTCAGAGCTTAAAGATTACAGCCTCTATAGTAAATCAATATTAATGAATGTCAAAATCAATCGTGTGTGTGTTTCAGACTAAGTGCCACCAGTACTGGCCACACCCTCCTGAAGTGAGGGATTATGGGTACCTGAGGGTCAGCTGCCACTCTGAGGAATGCAACCTGGCCTACGTCACACGCCAATTCACCTTAACACACGCACAGGTAACACACAAACATGACCTGGCTCACATAACAGGAGGTGTGCCATATGTGTGTGCCATATGTGTGTGTGTGTGTGTGTGCCATATATGTGTGTGTGTGTGTGTGTGTGTGTGTGTGTGTGTGTGTGTGTGTGTTCTCCACAGGAAACATTGACCAAACTATCCCCATCCAGCTCCACGTGTTTCTGCTTCCATTGGCATTGTGTTTATTTACCTTTACACCACAGAGGTTAATATAGAACATGTTCTCCTTTACAATAATAGCCTGCCAAAGAGACACACACACACAACACTACACTGCTGTGCAGACCCATCTGTTCCTCTGGCTGTCAGTTAATCCCTGCATGGACCACAGGCTGGACAACACACTCCTCCATCTCTCATCTCTCCCTCTACTCTCCTCCATCTCTCATCTCTCCCTCTACTCTCCTCCATCTCTCATCTCTCCCTCTACTCTCCTCCATCTCTCATCTCTCCCTCTACTCTCCTCCATCTCTCATTTCTCCCTCTACTCTCCTCCATCTCTCATTTCTCCCTCTACTCTCCTCCATCTCTCATCTCTCCCTCTACTCTCCTCCATCTCTCATCTCTCCCTCTACTCTCCTCCATCTCTCATCTCCCTCTACTCTCTCATCTCTCATCTCTCCCTCTACTCTCCTCCATCTCTCATCTCTCCCTCTACTCTCCTCCATCTCTCATCTCTCCCTCTACTCTCCTCCATCTCTCATCTCTCCCTCTACTCTCCTCCATCTCTCATCTCTCCCTCTACTCTCCTCCATCTCTCATCTCTCCCTCTACTCTCCTCCATCTCTCATCTCTCCCTCTACTCTCCTCCATCTCTCATCTCTCCCTCTACTCTCCTCCATCTCTCATCTCTCCCTCTACTCTCCTCCATCTCTCATCTCTCCCTCTACTCTCCTCCATCTCTCATCTCTCCCTCTACTCTCCTCCATCTCTCATCTCTCCCTCTACTCTCCTCCATCTCTCCTCCATCTCTCCCTCTACTCTCCTCCATCTCTCCTCCATCTCTCCCTCTACTCTCCTCCATCTCTCCTCCATCTCTCCCTCTACTCTCCTCCATCTCTCCTCCATCTCTCCCTCTCCTCTCCTCCATCTCTCCTCCATCTCTCCCTCTACTCTCCTCCATCTCTCCTCCATCTCTCCCTCTACTCTCCTCCATCTCTCCTCCATCTCTCCCTCTACTCTCCTCCATCTCTCCTCCATCTCTCCCTCTACTCTCCTCCATCTCTCCTCCATCTCTCCCTCTACTCTCCTCCATCTCTCCTCCATCTCTCCTCCATCTCTCCCTCTACTCTCCCTCTACTCTCCCTCTACTCTCCCTCTACTCTCCTCCATCTCTCCTCCATCTCTCCCTCTACTCTCCTCCATCTCTCCTCCATCTCTCCCTCTACTCTCCTCCATCTCTCCCTCATCACAGAAACTAATGAGTTACCATACCCTACACATTTCTCAGTTTCTCTCTCATATCTCATCCATCTCTCCCATTACAATCATCACATATCCAAGTTAATTTAATTAATGAAAATATCTTTGAGAGACGGATGGGGGGGGGTGTTCTCTCAGCTGTTTTCTGTCTGTTTTTCCTAAACACGTATGTGTGTGTGTGTGTGTGTTTGTTTCCAGCTGGGAGAGGAGCGTTCGGTGACCCACCTGCAGTATGTAGCATGGCCAGACCATGGTGTACCTGATGACCCCTCAGACTTCTTGCTGTTCATCACCTCTGTTAGAGAGAGGAGGACAGGAGACACACCACTTATGGTGCACTGCAGGTACACACACACACACACACACACACACACACACACACACACACACACACACACACACACACACACACACACTCACACTCACACTAGGGTTACAAGATTTATAACACCTCATGTATGTTGTTGATGTAATTGCAGCGCAGGGATTGGGCGTACAGGTGTTCTCATTACCATGGAGACGGCGTTGTCGCTGTTGGAGAGCGGTCGACCTGTGTTCCCTCTGGACATTATCAGGATGCTCCGAGACCAGAGGGCCATGATGATCCAAACCACGGTACACACGCGCCTATACGTCTAACCATTAGCTACTCTCCTCCCAAGATCAGCATTGAAACCCTAATGACTATGTCTGCAACTTCCTTTGGTATGTTTGTTGTGTGACTGGACTGTTTTTATGTTTGTGTTCAAGTGTCAGTTCCGGTTTATGTGTGAGGCCATCCTGCGTGTCTACAGAGAGAGAGAGGAGAGCATTCCGCAGCACCACCTTCAGCACTGCTAACGGACCATTAACAGGAGGATGGGGGGGACAGCTAGCCACAATGCTAGGCTAACAGGAGGTGGGGAGACAGCTAGCCCCAGCGCTAGGCTAACAGGAGAAGAGGACTGCTAGGCTAACAGGAGAAGAGGACTGCTAGCCCCAGCGCTAGGCTAACAGGAGAAGAGGACAGCTAGCCCCAGCGCTAGGCTAACAGGAGAAGAGGACCACTAGGCTGTAGCCATAGAGAGCCAGAGCACTCCACTAGCCTTAAGTGCTCGGCAACGGCTAGCCTTCTGTTGCTACAGCACATAACAAGCCATAGTGCCGAATGTGCTCAGCTAGTCCTATCCTTATGTTAGCCATAGAGCACCGCTAGCAGGGAAGGACCATGTATGTAAAGGTCTTTTTATTTATTTTTTATTCTCTGGGACCAAAGTGCTACTGTATGAGTGACTGAAGACTATCTCAGTTCCTCCTGAGTGGCGGCTATAGGATTGACTGGTCTGTCTCTTGTTGGGAGAGTGTTGAGGCTTTCGGTGGATTCACAGTGGAGACTAACACTGCCAGAGCCACCACACACTACCCCCGCTCCCACCTTCCCTAAATTATTGACACTGAATAAACACACTGACATCTACTTGGAGCTCTTTGTCTGTTTGTTGATGTAGTAAAAGTCAGTTGATCGGATCTTACATTCTCAGAGTGAATTTTACAGATGAAAGATAATATGTAATATCAGTTCCAGGTCCATTTTTATGTATATTTGTGGTCTGTAGAGTCGCCTGTACATATCAAAACATTGTAGGAGTTGAGTCCTACAGGCTGCAGTGCAGTTAGATGCCATTTAAACACATTCCAGTTACCTGCCCTAGATGTCTGCATGCTCCAGTTCAGTGCCAACATAAGTCCCAGACCATGTTGTACAGTCTACTGATATCATAGAAAGATTTGAGGGGCATAGTAGCCATTACTAATAAACAACCATAGCAGGCAGATATCAGGAGTTAGTAAAAGGAATATATTTGTTTTAGGAGAGGTGAACTCTGCACTTTCACTGGTGTGTGTGTGTGTTTGTTTCTGCTTGAATCCCTCGGCTAAACCATAATCCTACCGGTTTGTTCTGAAATTGCATTATTTTTTGCTTGTCCTCAACATTACATTGTCCCTCTTGTGGTGTCGCCTCTGGCCGGCAGGGAGCGCTGCTTCGCTGACACAGCCTGGCCCCAGTATATTAAAAAAAAAGTTTGTTCTGCGTTGTTTTTACGCAGGCGCAAAGCATGCTGTTTGTCCAGTTCCTCTGGTTGACTTACCTGTGAGGTGGAGTAGTTTCGGTTCTTCGTGAGAGGATTAAATAATACCGAGCACGGGTTTGGGTAAACGCGTGCCGGGAGACTGTAACCTCATTCCTCGGTATGTGAGACTATAGGGACGCCTGCTGCGGAGCTGCTCGACATTTCTCCAGGATTTCACAATCCGTACAACAGCAGGTGTGCGAGCGGGGACAAACGGTGAGAGGAGACGAAGAGGGGGGTGTGCTTCCGTGAGTGAGTTCACTATTGAAACATAATACATGATTGGGAAATTCAACTGGTTGTTTTTTTTAATGCCGAATTGTCGGGTCCTGCTCAATTATGCGGCTGGTGATCCCCACGGCTGCCGAATTTCAGGATTCAGCGGCAGCCTGATGTCTCCGTGCCTGCGGTGAGGGACTCTTCGCCCCGGGGTGGTGGCAGTGGGACAAACGCCACACACATTGTTTCCGTGTAGTAAGCCTCCCCGTGGACACCGAACACGGTGCTCGCGCTGTGGGTAGAATTAACAATTGGAAAGATGATGGGCTTCCTACGCCGGACGTTCAGCCACCGCTCGCGCAGACGGTTTCAGACAGCGGACGAACGGGACGGGAAAGGAAGAGGAGGAACCGCGAACCCCGCGCTCCTCGCGCACCAACAGCAGGTCGTCCACGCGCCCGCCGTGGTGACCGGGGGAGCGGCGGTGCACATCCCGGCGGCTGGGACCGACAAGGATGCAATCACCTGCCGTGTGCTGCTGCTGGATGGGTCGGACGTTAACGTGGATATACCAGTGAGTGTGTGTGGTGTCTCCATATTATTTTCAGACATAATTCTCTCTCAGCAGAATATAAAGTGACTGTTCTTCTATGGTTGTATGGCTTAGGTCATTCAGCACCATGGAGTTTTACCACCTGTCAGTGTGTGTGTGTGCTGTGCAGTGAGGGGTAGGGCTACAGATGGCGTTGTGATCAGCCAATTCACCACATTACTTCCCCATTCTGACTGTTGGCAGGAAGCTGCCTACCTCAGAAACCTCCACCTCTCTGCCCATCTCCCTTCCCTTCTCGGCCTCCTTCCCGCCGTCCTCAGTTTTCTATCTCTCTCTCTTGTCTCTGTGAGGGAGGGAGGGAGTGATGTGATTTATCTCGTGGCGCTGTGACAAGAGAAATGTGTCCAGGGGAGACGTAGACATGTGTGCGTCATGTTGTCTTGAGAGAGTTTTATCTTAAAGGTCGGGTTGGTGCGCGTGTCATCATGGTCCATGAAGCCGTCTCATGCGTCACTTTTTGAATACATACAGGAAGTCAGACTGCTGAGGGAATCAATGGTCATGGATGGAGATTCTCTATTAGAGAACCTATGATTTAATGTTACTGTAGAGACGCGACTAGTTACGTTTGATTTGTATCAGGCAAGACATTCTCTGGCAAATAGACAAAACATCAGAACATGAGAGCAATTCACTGCGTGTGAGGACGTAAATTGTTGGAAGTTAAATTAGTGAGCTGCAGGTGCGTGGAGCCAGGATATGGTGTAGTTAAAATGCTTCATGAAGTTTGACTCCAGAGATGAGTTCTTGCAGTGTGTGGAAAGCATCCTCTCTAAAGAACTAAACAGTAAATTCAGTAATATCACATTAAATCTATTCCAAACAGAAGGCTATAACTTTGCCTTAGAGAATACAGGCTTGTGTATGTAAGGACTATTTCCTTAGTTTTCTCTTGTTAATTAGAACTAGCTCGTGCTAACGGCCACCAGACGTCAGCTGACTGAAACCAGAGTCGATATAGAGCTCTAACAGGAACAAGCCTGAACATGACTGCTGAATCCTCCCTCAGGGATTCATCTACAAGTGTATTGAGTTGAAATGAATTCAATTGAACTCTTGTCTTCATCCAATATCGACCTGCTAGGGCCTGTCCCCTAGGGGAAGATGTTTAGGGGTGGGGGTGCTGACTTTTATTTGTCAGGGGGCTGCTCATACAGGAGTAGTAAAGGGCAAGGGCACTACTTTGGTGAACAAATATTAGGTATTTAAAATGTTTTTCTTGTGATTTATCAAGGGGTGCTGTAGCACCTCAACACCCCTCAACACCCCAGTGCTATGCCCCTAGGCACTTTCACCTAGCCACTACCCCTAAACACCCCAGTGCTATGCCCCTAGGCACTTTCACCTAGCCACTACCCCTAAACACCCCAGTGCTATGCCCCTAGGCACTTTCACCTAGCCACTACCCCTCAACACCCCAGTGCTATGCCCCTAGGCACTTTCACCTAGCCACTACCCCTCAACACCCCAGCGCTATGCCCCTAGGCACTTTCACCTAGCCACTACCCCTCAACACCCCAGTGTTATGCCCCTAGGCACTTTCACCTAGCCACTACCCCTCAACACCCCAGTGCTATGCCCCTAGGCACTTTCACCTAGCCACTACCCCTCAACACCCCAGTGCTATGCCCCTAGGCACTTTCACCTAGCCACTACCCCTCAACACCCCAGTGCTATGCCCCTAGGCACTTTCACCTAGCCACTACCCCTAAACACCCCAGTGCTATGCCCCTAGGCACTTTCACCTGGCCACTACCCCTCAACACCCCAGTGCTATGCCCCTAGGCACTTTCACCTAGCCACTACCCCTCAACACCCCAGTGCTATGCCCCTAGGCACTTTCACCTAGCCACTACCCCTAAACACCCCAGTGCTATGCCCCTAGGCACTTTCACCTAGCCACTACCCCTCAACACCCCAGTGCTATGCCCCTAGGCACTTTCACCTAGCCACTACCCCTAAACACCCCAGTGCTATGCCCCTAGGCACTTTCAGCTAGCCACTACCCCTAAACACTCATCTAGATATGAGTTGATTTGATGGGCACTAACACTATGGTGTTAACTTCACCTTTTCTGCCTTCTCATAGGCTTGGTGGACTTTGTCCCATTTTTACTTGCACCTGCTGTCTAATCCAGATCTACACAGGAGCTTTGGGGATAATATCTAGGGGGAATGTGTCTCTAGGGAAAGTGCTTTGGGTAGGGGCTGGTTTGGGAGTGTGTGTTGTGTTGTGCTTTGACGGGAGCTGAGGAGAGGAACAGGAAGGGCAAGAGTTTATTTTTTTGTGTGACCTCCCACTCCATAACCACACACACACAGGTTGGCAGGTTCATACTTGTTATCAGGGAACAAAGTACAAGGTTATCCTCTCTCTTTTAAAAACACACTTTGAGGGGTGCAGCTTTTTAGTGGTTTAGGGCATTGCATCTTGGTGGGTGTTCAGCTCAAGAGCCCTATGGATGGTGGGTGTTTCAAAGACAAAGGCCTGAATTATGGCTTCTCCCTCAGGTCTTCTCCCTCTGATTATGCCCCAGATGCAGTCCCTAGTAATGACCCACACTCTGTCATTCTGCTCCGTATCCACCCGCATTGTCTAGGCTGTTTATTCTCCTGCTCCCTATTGTGACTATAATACAAGTGTGTGTTTAACAGAAAAGGTCAAAGGGCCAGGAGCTGTTTGACCAGATCAGGTATCATCTGGACCTGGTGGAGGCTGACTACTTTGGACTGCAGTTCATGGACCCAGAACAAGTCTCAGTGAGTAGATATACATACAGCCTCTGAACACACACACACCACAACCTGCCATTGCTGAGGGGCTTCCCTATGATGTAATGACACTAGTTAAATCAATCACAATGTGGTGTTAAAATGATTGATCTGACGCTACAGCTATCAGTCATATTCTCTCTCTCTACCTGACGCGGTCTCTCTGCCCATCTATCTGCCCATCTATCTCTGAACCCCTCCCATCTATCTCTGAACCCCTCCCATCTATCTCTGAACCCCTCCCATCAGGCCAGCAGCATACCACCCTGCATCCCACTGCTGGCCTGCTTCTGTAGCTAAGCAGGGTTGGTCCCTGGATGGGAGACCAGATGCTGCTGGAAGTGGTGTTGGAGGGCCAGTAGGAGACACCCTTTCTTCTGGTCTAAAAATAAATATATATATCCCAATGCCCCAGGGCAGTGATTGGGGACATTGCTCTGTGTAGGGTGTCCTAAACGAGTGTCCTGACTCTCTGTGGTCACTAAAGATCCCATGGCACTTATTGTAAGATTTGGGGTGTTAACCCCGGTGTCCTGGATAAATTCCCAATCTGGCCCTCATACCATCATGACCATCTAATCATCCCCAGCTTACAATTGGCTCATTCATCCCCCCTCCTCTCCCCTGTAACTATTCCCCAGGTACTTGCTGTTAATGAGAATGTGTTCTCAGTCAACTTACCTGGTAAAATAAGGGTTAATAAATAAATACATTCTCTGAACACAATCATGTTTTAATTTCTATTTGCCATTTATTTTTCAACTGTGCTGTGATGTTTCACAAAAGTTCTGAACCTTTCTATTCTCATGGTTTCTACAGATTATTTTTAATTTACAAACAAGTTTGACAAAAGTATTATATTATTAATTGATTGACTATGACTTTTCAGATCACCCAGCAGTGCAATTTGAAGCGTTAGCTGCAGGTAAATGTTGCAGTTCTTGTGCCTGCGACCAAAACGAGCTCCATATGGACAGCACCAAAACAAATGATCTAATGATTCTCTCTTCACAGCTAAATCTGCAGAGCTGGGAAGGTTGTAACCCCTCATATGTACAACATTCTGTTGTCTACTTCTTTGTGTCTCTTGCAGCACTGGCTGGATGTGTCCAAGCCCATAAAGAAACAGATCAGAGGTGAGTCCATTCACTCCCACTATCTAATATTCTTAGTGTGTGTGGTGTATAGTTAATAACATGCGAAAGCCAGCTACTTTTGCCAGACTGTTGGTAGTGTCCTCTACTTAATGTGTGCACTGTATACAGTGTGTGTGGGGTGGGGGGGGGGGGTGTAAGTGGGAAGGCAGGTGGTTCATTACCAGCTGTTGACATGGTGAGTGGTGCAGGGTGACGCCAATGTTTACTTTGTCAGGAAACGCCCCTCTCACAGAGAGGGCTGCCTGGTTCTTACCCGAGTTTCCAGACAATTTTTAAATTAAGTGCCTGGTGTCGCCAGGGTTTTTTATTTATTTATATATATTTATATACAATGTGGTAGAATGATAGATTGGCCTGACTATCTTCTTTCCCCTAATTGAATGTGTCTGTCTGTCTTTCAGATGGTCCTCCATACAGACTGTTCTTCAGGGTGAAGTTCTACTCCTCAGAGCCCAATAACCTACATGAGGAGTTCACCAGGTAACACCACCACTGGCTGCCTGTGCGCTCACACTCACACTCTAGCACTCATGAATACATACTGTCTCATTCACACAATCTCACCCCCTCCTCGGTGTAGTGTAGAGGTGTAAGGGGTCAGTGTAGCTAATTAATTTGGTCCAGTGGTGAAGAGACTAATTAAGGCAAAATGGACTGAGGCCTCTTCAGAGGGAGGAAGACAGTCTGTGTGCCAGTCAGTCAGTGTGAAAGGGAGAAAGACAGTCTGTGTGCCAGTCAGTCAGTGTGAAAGGGAGGAAGACAGTCTGTGTGCCAGTCAGTCAGTGTGAAAGGGAGGAAGACAGTCTGTGTGCCAGTCAGTCAGTGTGAAAGGGAGGAAGACAGTCTGTGTGCCAGTCAGTCAGTGTGAAAGGGAGGAAGACAGTCTGTGTGCCAGTCAGTCAGTGTGAAAGGGAGGAAGATTGATTCTACATCAGTGGTTTTATTCTCACTCCTTTTGTCTGTGTTCCAGATACCTGTTTGTGCTGCAGCTTCGACAAGACATTCTGTCCGGCAAGTAAGCAGCTCCTAACACACACATACACACTAAACCTCACTCTCACTCTCATTCTCTCTCTCTCATTCTCTCTCTCTCATTCTCTCTCTCCATCTGGGTCATGTCTCCTGTGTGTAGCTCTATAATAAAGTACAGGATCAGAACATCAGTGGGCTGCTAATTTGAAGAAAAGGACCTCTCCTCCCCAACACACACACACACACACACACACACACACACACACACACAGTGCATTCGGAAAGTATTGAGGCCCCTTCCATTTTTCCACATTTTGTTACGTTACAGCCTTATTCTAAAATTAATTACAAATTTTTTTCCCCTCATCAATCTACACAAAATTCCTCTTAATTACAAAGCAAAAACAGGTTTTTAGAAATGTTTGCAAATGTATAAAAAACAAATGCCTTATTTACGTAAGTATTCAGACCCTTTGCTATGAGACCTTGAAATTGAGCTCCGGTGCATCCTGTGTCCATTGATCATCCTGTGGTAAATTCAATTGATTGGACACGATTTGGAAAGGCACACACCTGTCTATATAAGGTCCCACAGTTGTCAGAGCAAAAACCAAACCATGAGGTCGAAGGAATTGTCCATAGAGCTCTGAGACAGGATTGTGTCGAGACACAGATCTGGGGAAGGGTACCAAAACATTTCTGCAGCATTGAAGGTCCCCAAGAACACAGTGGCCTCAATCATTCTTAAATGGAAGAAGTTTGGAACCACCAAGAACCAGCATCTCTTTTCAGAGAGATGGCTGCACTGCCAAACTGAGCAATCGGGGGAGAAGGGCCTTTGTCAAGGAGGTGACCAAGAACCTGATGGTCACTCTGACTGAGCTCCAGTTCCTCTGTGGAGATGGGGGAACCTTCCAGAAGGACAACCATCTCTGCAGCACTCCACCAATCAGTCATTTATGGCAGAAGGGCCAGACAGAAGCCACTCCTCAGTAAAAGTCACATGACCGCCTGCTTGGAGTTTGCCAAAAGGCACCTAAAGAACTCTCAAACCATGAGAAACAAGATTTTCTGGTCTGATGAAACCAAGATTGAATTCTTGGCCTGAATGCCAAGCGTCACGTCTGGAGGAAACCTGGCACCATCCCTACAGTGAAGCATGGTGGTGGCAGAATCATGCTGTGAGGGTGTTTTTCACTGACAGGGACTGGGAGACTAGTCAGGATCGAGGAAAATATGAATCGAGCAAAGTACAGAGATCCTTGATGAAAACCGGCTCCAGACCTCAGACTGGGGCGAAGGTTCACCTTCCAACAGGACAATGACCCTAAGCACACAGCCAAGACAACGCAGGAGTGGCTTCGGGACAAGTCTCTGAATGTCCTTGAGTGGCCCAGCCAGAGCCCGGACATGAACTCAATTGAACATCTCTGGAGAGACCTGAAAATAGCTGTGCAGCGATGCTCCCCAACCAACCTGACAGAGCTTGAGAGGATCTGCAGGGAAGAATGGGAGAAACTCCCCAAATACAGGTGTGCCAAGCTTGTAGCGTCATACCCAAGAAGACTTGAGGCTGTAATCGCTGCCAAAGGTGCTTCAACAAAGTACTGAGTAAAGGGTCTGCATACTTATGTAAATGTTATATTTCAGTTTTATTATTAAATACTACTTTAATACTATTTCAAATCTGTTTTTGTTATGTCATTATGGGTTATTGTGTGTGTGGATTGAGGACATTTAAAAAAATATATAAAAAAATAATCAATTTTAGAATAAGGCTGTAGCGTAACAAAATGTGGACAAGGTCAAGGGGTCTGAATACTTTTTGAATGCACTGTACACACACACATATACACACAAACAGATAGTGTTGGAAGTAACACTGCATGCGGTGTGTGTGGTGTGATCTCTCTGCTCTGGAACCTTCCTCTCTCCCTCCAGGTTGAAGTGTCCATATGATGTCTCAGTAGACCTGGGGGCCTACTGCTTACAGAGTAGGTGATGATTTACACACTACGGTATCTCTGGAATCAGCATTCATGTTTCTTTTACCCCTGACTATAATGTGTGCGTGCTTGTGTGTGTAGGTGAGCTGGGGGACTGTGACCCTCTAGAACATTCTCCTGAGCTGGTGTCAGAGTTTCGCTTCACACCCAAACAGAGTGAGACCATGGAGGCAGACATCTTTAACAAGTGGGTGGACTTAAGGTGAGTTAAAACACCATCCAAAAGGACATCTTCACTGGTGTCTGTCTGAACAGACTGTAGGTGTGTCTGGATAAGAACACAGGACATCTTCACTGGTGTCTGTCTGAACAGACTGTAGGTGTGTCTGGATAAGAACACAGGACATCTTCACTGGTGTCTGTCTGAACAGACTGTAGGTGTGTCTGGATAAGAACACAGGACATCTTCACTGGTGTCTGTCTGAACAGACTGTAGGTGTGTCTGGATAAGAACACAGGACATCTTCACTGGTGTCTGTCTGAACAGACTGTAGGTGTGTCTGGATAAGAACACAGGACATCTTCACTGGTGTCTGTCTGAACAGACTGTAGGTGTGTCTGGATAAGAACACAGGACAGGTGATAACCACATGAACAATGTCTGGTTCTTTAACATCAAGTCAGAGTGCATCACTCTGGTGTTTTCTAGTGCTGTATCAAACCTATGTAAATCACCCTCTCCCTCTCTCTTTCAATCTCTCTCTGTTTGCCTCTGTCTGTGTGATGGATTAATCCCTGGAGCGTCTTGATTGAATCCAGGCAGTATTTAACCCTGCTAGTGTATAATCGCTCCAATCTCAGATTAGATTATACACACAGATTACACACACACACACTGGGCCTCACTGAGCTGACATGACACCAGTGAAAGCGAGAAACCAAAGAGAAACCCTACTGAGTTTCGCTCTCTCTCTATTGGCCAGATAAACCCCTAGGCCCTAATCTGTTGTGTACATCTGAACTGGATTACTGCAAGAAATCTGGAGGACATTCCACCCAGAGGGCAGGGTATGTGTGTTAGAGACTGAGCATGTGGTTTTGTTTCCCCAGGGGTAAGGATCCATCCCAGGCAGAGACCAGCTTCCTCAACAAGTGTAAATGGCTGGAGCTGTACGGAGTGGACATGCACTTTGTCAAGGTTGGTGCTGTTGTCAGTGTGATGTTTTTGAAGAGAGTTGTTGTAGAGTAGCGCTGAGCGTGTGTGACTGTGTGTTGTCCTCAGGGAAGGGACGGAGCAGAGTACGCTCTGGGTCTCACTCCCACTGGCATCCTGGTGTTTGAGGGTTCCACCAAGATAGGCCTCTTCTTCTGGTAAACACACACTTTGACATGAACACTCCAAAACACAATGATATATTCTTGAAAACAGCTGTGTGGTCTGCGATGTCAACTGTGTGTGTGTGTTCCAGGCCCAAGATCACCCGCCTGGATTTCAAAAAGAGTCGACTCACCCTAGTGGTGACGGAGGACGATGATCAGGTGAGCAACACACAAATACCCGTGCCCATGACCCCACTCTCCGAGGGTGTCTGATATATGCAAAGAAAACTATTTCCATTTCACACCACCACACATTTACAGGCTACACACTTGTACGTGATCGTGATGTACGAGACCATTTCATTGACATTGAAATATTTGGACTGCTTTTGTCGGAGTGGTGTTTGATTGTGATTGGCTGTTGTGTGTTTAGGGGCGGGAGCAGGAGCACACCTTTGTGTTCCAGTTGGACAGTTCGAAGACGTGTAAACACTTGTGGAAATGTGCTGTGGAGAGCCACGCCTTCTTCCGGCTGCGCCAGCCCACTACTGGGAAGGCCTCCAGCAGTGACTTCACACGCCTTGGATCACGCTTCAGGTTCAGGTGGGTGGGGCTCGCACCGACACTCAACTCTACTACAGAGGTTGTGCCCAAAATGGCACCCTATTCCTTATAGAGTGCACCACTTTTGACCAGAGTTCTAGGGTGCACTATATAGTGAATAGAGTGCCATGTTGGATGCACTCTGAGACTAGGTAGGGTTCTGGTCAAAAGTAGTGCACTAAAAGAGGACTAGTGCGCCATCCGAGATGCAAGTGCTGTCTCTATGGTTACATGATGGAAGCTATGGTTACAGGGAAATGCCGTTTGTTTACATGTCAAACTGAAATGACCTTCAGATATACACACTTCCATGCACCACCATACAGGGACGCAGTATGTTGAGTCATGTAAATGTTCTGTACATCCTGACATGCCAAATACAGAGATGCCAGCTACTGTTCATCGTCGTTAAAGGGAAACTTGGGGGTTTTGGTAATGAAGCCCTTTATCTACTTCCCCAGAGTCAGATTGACTCAACGATACCATTTTTATTTATCTGCATCCAGTATTAAGGAAGTTATCAGCAGTTTCACAAGCCAATGCTAACTGGCATTAGGGCATGATTGGAAGTCTATGATATCTACTAGCATGCTAGCAGTTACCATAGACTTCCAGTCATTGTGCTAATGCTAGTTAGCAATTACGCTAATGCTAGTTCCTTTAAACTGGGTTGGTATATTCTCCACAGTACACACTATAGCCTATACCCTACAGCTCTACATCCCTACAGCTCCCAGCAGGGACATAAAAATGGTATCAACGAGTTAATCTGACTCACTGCCAAAATCCTGAAGTATCCTTTTAAAGTGTTCTCTCTCTCCTTCTCAGTGGAAAGACTGAGTACCAGGCTACCCACGGAGGGAGGCTAAGGAGGGCCAGTACGTTTGAGAGGCGACCCAGCAAGAGATACCCCTCCCGCACTCACTCACTGGGTGGCAAGGGTTGGTATATTCTCCCCAGTACACACTATCGCCTATACCCTACAGCTCTACATCCCTACAGCTCCCAGTTCCCCCATACAGTAAAACACCCATACAGGCAGTTTCCCATGTCAATTCTCCTGTGCTTGATTCACTGACCTGATTAACCTGGCTTTCTCTCTCTCCACAGCCCTGTCTCCAGCCAAACCACCACATATCAGGTGGGTTCCTGAGAGCACAGGACAACCAAGCATGTACAGAGCCTTTACAAAGGATGCACACCCCTTGACCTTTTCCACATTTTGTTATTACAAAGTGGGATTAAATGGATTAAATTAACTTTCTGTCAACAATCTACACAAAATATGCTAATGTCAAAGTGGAAGAAAAATTTTTACATTTGTAAAAATTAAACACTAATGTATCTTGATTAGATAAGTATTCAACCACCTGAGTCAATACATGTTAGAATCACCTTTGGCAGCGATTACAGCTGAGTATTTCTGGGTAAATCTCTGAGCTTTCCACACCTGGATTGTGCAACATTTGCCTATAAATGTTTTTCTAAATTCTTCAAGCTCTGTCGAATTGGTTGTTGATCATTGCTAGACAACCATTTTCACTTTCAGGTCTTGCCATAGATTTTCAAGCAGATTTAAGTAAAAACTGTAACATTTACGTCATTTAGCAGCTGCTCAGGAACATTCACTGTCTTGGTAAGCAACTCCAGTATAGATTTGGTCTCGTGTTTTAGGTCATTGTCCTGCTGAAAGGTGAATTGATCTCCCAGTGTTTGGTGGAAAGCAGATTGTACTAGGTTTTCCTTTAGGATTTTTCCTGTGCTTAGTTCCATTACATTTTTATTTTTCTTTCCTGAAACTCCCCAGTCCTTAACAATTACAAGCATACCCATAACATGATGCAGCCACCACTATCCTTGAAAATACAGAGTGGTATTTTGGTGATGTGTTGCAAATTTGATTTGCCCCAAACATAACACTTTGTAATCAGAATAAAAAGTGAATTGCTTTGCCACATTGCAGTATTACTTTTAGTGCCCTTGTTGCAAACAGGAGGAATATTTGTATTCTGTACAGGCATCCTTCTTTTCACGCCGTCAATTAGGTTTGTATTGTGGAGTAACTACAATGTTGTTCCATCCTCAGTTCTCTCCTATCACAGCCCTTAAACTCATTAACTGTTTGGCCACCATTGGCCTCATGGTGAAATCCCTGAGCGATGTCCTTCCTCTCTGGCAGCTGAGTTAGGAAGGATGCCTGTATCTGTGTAGTGACTGGGTGTATTGATACACCATCCAAAGTGTAATTAATAACTTCACCATGCTCAAAGGGATATTCCATGTCTGCTTTATTGAATTTTTTTTACCAATAGGTGTCCTTTGCGAGGCATTGTAAAACCTCACTGGTCTTTGTGGTTGAATCTCTTTTAAATTCACTGCTTGACTAAGGGACCTTACAATTATCTGTATGTGTGGGGTACAGAGATGAGGTAGTCAATAAAAAATACAAATATTATTTCACAGTGAGTCCATGCAACTTATTTTACACGTTAAGCACATTTTTACTTGTGAATTTATTTAGGCTTGTCAAAACTAAGGGGTTGAATACTTATTGACTCAAGACATTTCAGCTTTTGATTTGTAATTAATTTGTAAACATTTCTGAAAGCATAATTCCACTTGGACATTGAGGTGTTTATGTAGGCCGGTGAGCAAAACAAATCTATATATTTAATCCATTTTGTAATTCGGGCTATAACACAACAAAGTGGAGAAAGTCCAGGGGTGTGAGTACTTTCAGGGGGAGTTGTATGTTTACGCCTCTATTCATGTTAAAGAGCAGTATGGTAATGAGCAAGATGTACATTTTATAACAATGTATGTAAATTGAAGATATGTTTCGGTTAATGATCTGTATGTAAATTGAAGATATGTTTCGGTTAATGATCTGTATGTAAATGTGATCTTATTGAGCAGCTGTATTGTTCTGTTTCAGTGCCCACACCAGCCCCGAACCTAGTCTACACCCGGTAAGACACACGCACGCACGCACGCACAATGGTTCCTCTTGGATATGAAGGTTAAAAAGGAAAACGTCAGTGGATACCTTTGTGACTGATTACCATGGCAATGCATCTGCTATATTCAACTGAATATTATTTTCTCAGTCTTTTTCTCCATCTGTCTCTGTTCAGTACCAGCGTAACATCCCTATAGCCCATGAGCCTTGGCACCCAGCCCTCACTCCCCCCATCTACCTACAACACTCAGGACACACATCCCCGCACAGGTGAGACAGACACACACATAGGTAAGGCAGTTGATGTGTTAAAGGTGTGTAGTGAGTCCCCCTAGCCCCCAGAGTTCTCTCTCATTTCAGAGGTGCTCTCTTTCTCTCTGCCAGGTATCTCCACTATCTTTTTCTTTTTGAATGTCTCTTTCACTTCATATCACTGTTACATCATTCATGTGTTGCATCATTTAGACAGGCTGTGTGTATGCTTACCGTGTGTGTCTGTGTATGCACACCGTGTGTGTCTGTGTATGCACACCGTGTGTGTCTGTGTATGCACACCGTGTGTGTCTGTGTATGCACACCGTGTGTGTCTGTGTATGCACACCGTGTGTGTCTGTGTATGCACACCGTGTGTGTCTGTGTATGCACACCGTGTGTGTCTGTGTATGCACACCGTGTGTGTCTGTGTATGCACACCGTGTGTGTATGCGCACCGTGTGTGTGTGCGTACCGTGTGTGTGTGCGTACCGTGTGTGTGTGCGCACCGTGTGTGTGTGCGTACCGTGTGTGTGTGTGTATGCGTACCGTGTGTGTGTGTATGCGCACCGTGTGTGTGTGTATGCTTACCGTGTGTGTGCTTACCGTGTGTGTGTGTGTGTGCGTACCGTGTGTGTGTGTGTGTGCGTACCATGTGTGTGTGTATGCGTACCGTGTGTGTGTCATTTCCCATGTCCAGAGCGCCTGCCGTAGTAGCAGTGAGACAAGAGCCCAGTCATCGGTCAGTACCAGAGAGGACCAGCGGGTCTTTCCCAGGATCCATCAGTGTGGTGTACAGAGACAAGGTCATGACTGCACTCTGACCCCTCCACCCTGACCTCTACAGCTCTGACCCAGGACCCTGTCCCAAACCCACCTCTAAATCTAAACTCTAACACATACGCACATGCATAGGAGACAACTGGAATACAGAAGACGGAGAGAGACTGGGGGACAGAGAAACACTGGTTGTGGACTCATGGACCAAAATACCTCGCCATCCTCCTCCTCATCATCACCATCATTACACACCAGCCTTGTCTACCATGTGTCTTCTCCATCAGATCACCACCACCATGCTGTGGAGACAGAAAGAGAGAGACTTTAAACACAGAACATGGAGAGATCTCTCTCCTAGTGGATTGGACCATGATGTTTGATGTTCAGTGCCTTGTTAGTTCATGTAATTGTTGTTGATACTTTAGTGGCTGAATGCTACGAAGTCCTCAAATGTAACTGGGTAAGATTGTTTTGTAAAACATAAACGGAATTTCAATCATACCGCGACATTGTTCTGCCCAGTTAGCAGGTAGATTTGCTTTTAGCCAAATAATTAAATGTTTTGAAAAGTTATCCTTGATCAGGATTCATTGTTTGAATGTTAGATGCCAATCATTTGAGAGTGTGAAGTAGTCTGTCACCATAAACTGCTGTAACTAGGGATCACATGGTTCTACATTACATCTGTAGGGGAATATAGCGACTTTGGAGATCTCAGCTAAACGATGAACATGTTCTTGTTAAATCCTTATCAGCGATATATACATTACATTATATACATTACAATCGGATGTCATGTTATGGAAGTCTTGAGTCTACCGCTGCAGATCTGCCTTTATTCTTCAGAGACGTGTGTGTGTGAGGGGTTCAGGCTCAGCTTAATCAACCCCCATAGATCAATAGAAAGGCTCTGATGGCCTTGTTTACCCGTGTTAATGCTGATTGTGTTTACATCCTCAACATTCCTTCCTGTTGCCTTAAGATTGTTCCTCTTATCACAACCAGCCTTAGATTGGTTGCTACAGCCTTGTTGAATAAACGCACTGCTTAAACTCCTTCACTGAAGTTGAATAATGTACACGTGAACACACACACACACACACTGAATCACTGTTAAAATGATGTGCCGTACACACACACACACACACACACAGACTACCAAAGCACAGGTGGCTGGTTGTACCTTAATTGAGGAAGACGGGCTCATAGAATGTTATCAAACGTGGTTTCCATGAGCTGTCCTCCCCTCAGCAGCCTGTGTACCAAAGAGAGGTTTTAAAAACTGGTGTTACTGTGTGGTAATGAAGGTGGAACAGGGTGCTGGTCTGGTTCTGTGTTTCTGGACTGTGTGTTTGATTGAGGGTGATGTGCTGTTCCCAGTTTCCCTCTGAGTGGTCCTGTCCTGGGAGGGGAGCAGCAGTTCAGTGTTGAGGAGAACGAGGCGTCGTACTCTGGAAGCATACACCATCGCCACCGCAGACACACACACTACGACAACAGCCAGGAGACTTACTGTCACACACACAGCAAGAACCGTGAGTATACACACACCACGGCAGCCAGGTCACAGACGCCACGGCAGCCAGGTCACAGACGCCACGGCAGCCAGGTCACAGACGCCACGGCAGCCAGGGTATACACGCCACGGCAGCCAGGGTATACACACCACGGCAGCCAGGGTATACACGCCACGGCAGCCAGGTTATACACGCCACGGCAGCCAGGGTATACACGCCACGGCAGCCAGGGTATACACGCCACGGCAGCCAGGTTATACACGCCACGGCAGCCAGGTTATACACGCCACGGCAGCCAGGTTATACACGCCACGGCAGCCAGGGTATACACGCCACGGCAGCCAGGGTATACACACCACGGCAGCCAGCTCACAGACACCACGGCAGCCAGCTCACAGACACCACGGCAGCCAGGTCACAGACACCACGGCAGCCAGGTCACAGACACCACGGCAGCCAGGTCACAGACACCACGGCAGCCAGGTCACAGACACCACGGCAGCCAGGTCACAGACACCACGGCAGCCAGGTCACTGACACCACGGCAGCCAGGTCACTGACACCACGGCAGCCAGGTCACTGACACCACGGCAGCCAGGTTACAGACACCACGGCAGACCACGGCAGCCAGGTTACTGGCACCACGGCAGCCAGGTTACTGGCACCACGGCAGCCAGGTTACTGGCACCACGGCAGCCAGCTCACAGACACCACGGCAGCCAGGTCACTGACACCACGGCAGCCAGGTCACAGACACCACGGCAGCCAGGTCACAGACACCACGGCAGCCAGGTTAGACACCACGGCAGCCAGGTTACAGACACCACGGCAGCTAGGTTACAGACACCACGGCAGCCAGGTTACAGACACCACGGCAGCCAGGTTACAGACACCACGGCAGCCAGGTTACAGACACCACGGCAGCCAGGTTACAGACACCACGGCAGCCAGGTTACAGACACCACGGCAGCCAGGTCACAGACACCACGGCAGCCAGGTCACTGACACCACGGCAGCCAGGTCACTGACACCACGGCAGCCAGGTTACAGACACCACGGCAGCCAGGTTACTGGCACCACGGCAGCCAGGTTACTGGCACCACGGCAGCCAGGTTACTGGCACCACGGCAGCCAGCTCACAGACACCACGGCAGCCAGGTCACTGACACCACGGCAGCCAGGTCACAGACACCACGGCAGCCAGGTCACAGACACCACGGCAGCCAGGTTAGACACCACGGCAGCCAGGTTACAGACACCACGGCAGCTAGGTTACAGACACCACGGCAGCCAGGTTACAGACACCACGGCAGCCAGGTTACAGACACCACGGCAGCCAGGTGACAGACACCACGGCAGCCAGGTTACAGACACCACGGCAGCCAGGTTACAGACACCACGGCAGCCAGGTTACAGACACCACGGCAGCCAGGTTACAGACACCACGGCAGCCAGGTTACAGACACCACGGCAGCCAGGTTACTGACACCACGGCAGCCAGGTTACTGACACCACGGCAGCCAGGTTACTGACACCACGGCAGCCAGGTTACTGACACCACGGCAGCCAGGTTACAGACACCACGGCAGCCAGCTCACAGACACCACGGCAGCCAGGTCACAGACACCACGGCAGCCAGGTCACAGACACCACGGCAGCCAGGTCACAGACACCACGGCAGCCAGGTCACAGACACCACGGCAGCCAGGTCACAGACACCACGGCAGCCAGGTCACAGACACCACGGCAGCCAGGTCACAGACACCACGGCAGCCAGGTCACTGGCACCACGGCAGCCAGGTCACTGGCACCACGGCAGCCAGCTCACAGACACCACGGCAGCCAGGTCACTGACAACACGGCAGCCAGGTCACAGACACCACGGCAGCCAGGTCACAGACACCACGGCAGCCAGGTCACAGACACCACGGCAGCCAGGTCACTGACACCACGGCAGCCAGGTCACTGACACCACGGCAGCCAGGTCACTGACACCACGGCAGCCAGGTTATATGTTAACACTGTATGTGTTTAGAACACAGAGCCCCTCCCTGTCCTGTAGATGAGTTGGAGCTCTGTCTGCTCAACCCCCTGGAGACAGACAGCAACACCTCTCCCTGGCCTTCACTACATGTCAACATGGACAACAAGGTACAGTTACACACCAGGTCAGACATATTTTAGCAGTTGTTTTAATACACATTTGGACTCCGCCTCTCTCTCTCTCATCTCTCAGGCAGAGGAGAAGCAGCTGTCTGAGAAGTCTCTCCAGCCCTCCTCTCCCCACAGCCCTCCAGACCATCTCAAGTGTAACATCTTCAAAGCTCAGATGGAGGCTGTCTTTAGAGTGAGTACTGACACCTAGTGATGGAGGCTGTCTTTAGTGAGTACTGACACCTAGTGATGGAGGCTGTCTTTAGAGTGAGTACTAACCCCTAGTGATGGAGGCTGTCTTTAGAGTGAGTACTAACCCCTAGTGATGGAGGCTGTCTTTAGAGTGAGTACTGACCCCTAGTGATGGAGGCTGTCTATAGAGTGAGTACTAACCCCTAGTGATGGAGGCTGTCTATAGAGTGAGTACTGACACCTAGTGATGGAGGCTGTCTTTAGGGTGAGTACTGACACCTAGTGATGGAGGCTGTCTTTAGAGTGAGTACTGACACCTAGTGATGGAGGCTGTCTATAGAGTGAGTACTGACACCTAGTGATGGAGGCTGTCTTTAGGGTGAGTACTGACCCCTAGTGATGGAGGCTGTCTTTAGGGTGAGTACTGACACCTAGTGATGGAGGCTGTCTTTAGAGTGAGTACTGACACCTAGTGATGGAGGCTGTCTATAGAGTGAGTACTGACACCTAGTGATGGAGGCTGTCTTTAGGGTGAGTACTGACCCCTAGTGATGGAGGCTGTCTTTAGAGTGAGTACTGACACCTAGTGATGGAGGCTGTCTTTAGAGTGAGTACTGACACCTAGTGATGGAGGCTGTCTATAGAGTGAGTACTGACACCTAGTGATGGAGGCTGTCTTTAGAGTGAGTACTGACACCTAGTGATGGAGGCTGTCTATAGAGTGAGTACTGACACCTAGTGATGGAGGCTGTCTATAGAGTGAGTTCTGACACAGTGATGGAGGCTGTCTATAGAGTGAGTTCTGACCCTATTGAGTGTTTTTATAGTAGCCGTGTAAAAGATAACATCCTCTCTCATCCTCCTGTCCTCTCCTCTCCTCCTCTCTCATCCTCCTGTCCTCTCCTCTTCTCCTCTGTCATCCTCCTGTCCTCTCTTCTCTCATCCTCCTGTCCTCTCCTCTCCTCCTCTCTCATCCTCCTGTCCTCTCCTCTTCTCTTCTCTCATCCTCCTGTCCTCTCCTCTTCTCCTCTGTCATCCTCCTGTCCTCTCTTCTCTCATCCTCCTGTCCTCTCCTCTCCTCCTCTCTCATCCTCCTGTCCTCTCCTCTTCTCTTCTCTCATCCTCCTGTCCTCTCCTCTTCTCCTCTGTCATCCTCCTGTCCTCTCCTCTCCTCCTCTCTCATCCTCCTGTCCTCTCCTCTTCTCTTCTCTCATCCTCCTGTCCTCTCCTCTTCTCCTCTGTCATCCTCCTGTCCTCTCCTCTTCTTCCTCTCTTGATGAAGGATGCTCCGCTGACGCCCAGAGGGAAGACCTGTAGTCAGGAGATCAACGACAGGCCAGTAGTAGCAGTGATACATTACTCTTCCCAGTGTGTGTGTGTGTGTGTGTGTGTGTGTGTGTGTGTGTGTTTGATGGTGGATGATAATGGTATGTGTCTCAGGTATCAGAGCTCCAGTCAGGACTCTCGAGACTCTGCCACTTCCAGTCTGACCACAGAGAAAACGTCCCTCCGCCCCGACCACAACTCAACCACAGACAGACCCGCCAAGTCTAACCCTAACACCAACCGCAGGAAAAGACTGGTCAGGCAGTTCAGCTTGTAAGTATGGCAGGGTATTCACAACCTGCTCTGGGATTCCATACGATGCTCACAGCTGTGTCCTGTACTCAACATACTGTCATAACCTAGCCACTCTACACAAAAACCTATGTCAGTTATTCACTACTCATGTGACACATTTAGAATGCTGTGGCTGAACACTGTCCTGTAATTGGTCCTCAGTAACCATGAGGACGAGGACAATCTCCCAGAGGCCCTTGCAGCGATCTCTTCCCGGAGCACTGGGAAGTGTGGATCTAACAACTCACTGGACAACCAGACACAACCCTCCATATACCCTCAGGAAACTAACACACAGGTCATCACACCCCAGAGCACTCAGCAACACACTCTTTTCATAGCAGAGCATTTGTCCATTTGGATCAGAGCCTTGTCATTTCTAAGCAAATACCAGGATAATAGTAGATTGTGAACTGAACTGTTTTGTGTGTGTTGCAGATGGACATGCCGATACTGGAGCTGAGGAGTCCATGCTGTGAGCATTCTCCCTCTCCCCACCTCTCCACTTCCTACTACCACACCTCCATCCCTCCCCTGGTACCCTGCCTCGCCTCTCACACCAACAGGTAACACACACTCAGGTTACACACACACTCAGGGTACAGACACACTTAACACACAAATTCCAGTCATGTAACATTCCTCATGATGATGGTGTGTGTGTGTGTGTGTTTAGCGGGGAGGAGATGAGGTTGGGCAGAGAGAAGATTCTCAGGGCTCTCCTGATGACGGAGCTCTGAGTCAGTGACCCCTGTGACATCATGGATGCCTCATGGACCTGGTCTGAGACGACCTTCAGGAGTCCCATGTCCGCTGGCTGCACTCACCAGTCAGCATTTACTGTACATAATGCAGTCAACCTTTCTAGATTTGCATACAGAAGACTTTGCTTAAGTGTTATTTTAAAAGGAACATGTTTTATGTCTACCCACACTGCACACCCTGCAACAACATGCTCCCACACTACACACCCTGCAACAACATGCTCCCACACTACACACCCTGTAATAACACGCTCCCACACTACACACCCTGTAATAACATTCTCCCACACTACACACCCTGTAATAACATGCTCCCACACTGCACACCCTGTAATAACACGCTCCCACACTACACACCCTGTAATAACACGCTCCCACACTACACACCCTGTAATAACATGCTCCCACACTACACACCCTGTAATAACTCGCTCCCACACTACACACCCTGTAATAACACTCTCCCACACTACACACCCTGTAATAACATGCTCCCACACTGCACACCCTGTAATAACACGCTCCCACACTACACACCCTGTAATAACACGCTCCCACACTACACACCCTGTAATAACATGCTCCCACACTACACACCCTGTAATAACAAGCTCCCACACTACACACCCTGTAATAACACGCTCCCCACACTACACACCCTGTAATAACACGCTCCCCACACTACACACCCTGTAATAACATGCTCCCACACTACACACCCTGTAATAACATGCTCCCACACTACACACCCTGTAATAACATGCTCCGACACTACACACCCTGTAATAACATGCTCCCACACTACACACCCTGCAACAACATTCTCCCACACTACACACCCTGTAATAATGTGCTCCCACACTGCACACCCTGTAAGAACATGCTCCCCACACTACACACCCTGTAATAACATGCTCCCACACTGCACACCCTGCAACAACATGCTCCCACACTACACACCCTGCAACAACATGCTCCCACACTACACACCCTGTAATAACATGCTCCCACACTACACACCCTGTAATAACATGCTCCCACACTACACACCCTGTAATAACATGCTCCCACACTACACACCCTGTAATAACATGCTCCCACACAACACACCATGTAATATTTTGTTCCCACACTACACACCCTGTAATAACCTGCTCCCACACTACACACCCTGTAATAACCTCCTCCCACACTACACACCCTGTAATAACACGCTCCCCACACTGCACACCCTGTAATAACACGTTCCCACACTACACACCCTGTAACAACAATGCTCCCACACTACATGTAACAACATCCTTCCACACTACACACCCTGTAATAACATGCTCCCACACTACACACCCTGTAATAACATGCTCCCACACTACACACCCTGTAATAACACGCTCCCACACTACACACCCTGTAATAACACGCTCCCACACTACACATCCTGTAATAACACGCTCCCACACTACACACCCTGCAACAACACGCTCCCACACTACACACCCTGTAATAACATGCTCCCACACTACACACCCTGTAATAACACGCTCCCACACTACACACCCTGTAATAACACGCTCCCACACTACACACCCTGTAATAACACGCTCCCACACTACACACCCTGTAATAACACGCTCCCACACTACACACCCTGTAATAACACGCTCCCACACTACACAACCTGTAATAACATGCTCCCACACTGCACACCCTGTAATAACGCGCTCCCACACTACACACCCTGTAATAACACGCTCCCACACTACACAACCTGTAATAACATGCTCCCACACTACACACCCTGTAATAACACGCTCCCCACACTACACACCCTGTAATAACACGCTCCCACACTGCACACCCTGTAATAACACGCTCCCACACTGCACACCCTGTAATAACATGCTCCCCACACTACACACCCTGTAATAACCTGCTCCCACACTACACACCCTGTAATAACACGCTCCTCACACTGCACACCCTGTAATAACACGTTCCCACAATTTACACCATGTAACAACAATGCTCCCACACTACATGTAACAACATTCTTCCACACTACACACCCTGTAATAACATGCTCCCACACTACACACCCTGTAATAACATGCTCCCACACTACACACCCTGTAATAACATGCTCGCACACTGCACACCCTGTAATAACACGTTCACACTGCACACCCTGTAATAACACGCTCCCACACTGCACACCCTGTAATAACACGCTCCCACACTGCACACCCTGTAATAACACGCTCCCACACTGCACACCCTGTAATAACACGCTCCCACACTGCACACCCTGTAATAACACGCTCCCACACTACACACCCTGTAATAACACGCTCCCACACTACACACCCTGTAATAACATGCTCCCACACTGCACACCCTGTAATAACCTGCTCCCACACTACACACCCTGTAATAACACGCTCCCACACTACACACCCTGTAATAACACGCTCCCACACGACACACCCTGTAATAACATGCTCCCACACTACACACCCTGCAACATGCTCCCCACACTACACACCCTGTAATAACACGTTTCCACACTACACACCCTGTAATAACACGCTCCCACACTACACACCCTGTAATAACCTGCTCCCACACTACACACCCTGTAATAACACGCTCCCACACTACACACCCTGTAATAACACGCTCCCACACTACACACCCTGTAATAACACGCTCCCCACACTACACACCCTGTAATAACACGCTCCCACACTGCACACCCTGTAATAACACGCTCCCACACTGCACACCCTGTAATAACACGCTCCCCACACTACACACCCTGTAATAACACGCTCCCCACACTACACACCCTGTAATAACATGCTCCCCACACTACACACCCTGTAATAACACGCTCCCACACTACACACCCTGTAATAACACGCTCCCACACTACACACCCTGTAATAACATGCTCCCACACTACACACCCTGTAATAACATGCTCCCACACTACACACCCTGTATCAACATGCTCCCCACACTACACACCCTGTAACAACAAGCTCCCACACTACACACCCTGTAATAACACGCTCCCACACTACACACCCTGTAATAACACTCTCCCACACTACACACCCTGTAATAACACGCTCCCACACTGCACACCCTGTAATAACACGCTCCCACACTGCACACCCTGTAATAACACGCTCCCACACTGCACACCCTGTAATAACACGCTCCCACACTACACACCCTGTAATAACACGCTCCCCACACTACACACCCTGTAATAACATGCTCCCACAATACACACCCTGCAACAACATGCTCTGAGAGAATCACATATCCTGGCAGACAGAGGGACAGGTGACGATGAAAGATGAATGCTAAAGTAGTAAGGTTACTGCTGGGAATCCTACACAATCAAAGCCCTAAGTGTTTAAATGATGACACAAATAATTTGTCATGACTTATTGTATTGTCTTGTTGATCTGCTTTAATGAAACTACTACATGCTGGTAACTGTTCCCAGGTGAAGAGCTGCAGTCCCGGTCTTGTCCTGTAGATGGAGACACACCCAAACAGACTGCAGCTTGGATCAGTTGTAGTTTGCCATGACCACTACTACCTGGATCAGGCCTTTATACATCCTCCTTATCATTAATCTTAGAATTAAACTGATCCTAGGCCTGTGGTTACATAGAACTAACTGGAGAGTTTGGGTCAGAGCTCAGGTTACAGCTCTGCCATGTTTCTGTGCAGTTCCTTATTGCTGTTCTTGTCTATGTTCTATACCCCTGTGTTTAACCTTAATAAAGACAACATGGCCACTTTAACAAACATCCTGCTCTCTGTCTGGTCTCTGCTCGGGAAGTGTGTTGGTGTGTGTGTGTGTGTGTCAGGTGAATCAAGAGAAACTGGTGCATAAACAGGATCAGGTAGAGTGAGCGAGAATGTGGGTGGGGTCATAGTGTTATACAATGCTAGTTCTGCCCTCAGGGGGTCCTAGTGCTTCTTGTTTTCTCTCTTCCTCTACCCTCATCTCCCTCTCTCTCCCTCCATTCTTTACTGCTAGAATTATCTCTGTTTCAGGATGACAATAGTACTGTGAGAGAAGGTGTGTGAGAGGGACAGTCAGTACACCGTGGCAGGGAGTTCTGTGTTCCTCCTCCAGCCACATTCTGTCAACAGCGGCCTCACCTTAGCAGTACGAGAGAGGTGTGTGAGTGTGTGAACGCAGCAAATCACAGACCCACTCATCATAGGTTCTTCACTCCAATTTGATCACTTGATTGTTGTAATGAATAATGAATTCGCAGACAGTGCGTTTGATTTGTAATCAATGAGTTTCCCAGACGGGCTTGTTTCACATGTTCTATTTATTAGAGTGTCAGTGTGGTCACAGGAGAGTTCCCTGGACAGCCAGGGACCCACAGTCACAGCAGACATCAATGTATTACATCATTAACGTATTACATCATCATGGGCCATTTATAGCTCTACTGTCTAATCTGGCCTTCATGGGAGTAAAACACACTGGTTGAGTTTCAATAGTCTGAAGCGCAGTCGTCTCCTTGCCTCATCTCCTCGCCTCCCCTCCTTAGTCTGCACTGATCTGAAAACTCATGATAGATGAGAACAATATGTCCTTTTATGTCAGTGAAGTAGACTGTTGAGATGCAGGCACAGTGACATTACAGTAAGGAATCAGAGAGCACAGTGGTAAATCTCCATCACAGTGAGTTGGGAGCGAGCTGGGTAAGGCAATAGACAGTGGTGGAAAAAGTACTCAATTGTCATACTTGAGTAAAAGTGAAGATAATAGAAAAGGACTTTAGTAAAAGTCTAAAAGTATCTGGTTTTAAATGTCCTTAAGTACAGTGGTGGAAAAAGTACTCAACTGTCGTAAAAAAAAGTAAATTCATTTACAAACGCAGTATTCTATTTTTGTGAGTCCGCCAGATCAGAGGCAGTAGGGATTACAACGCGTTATATTGATAGGTGTGTGAATTGGACCATATTACTGTCCAGCCTGAGCATTGAAAATGTAACTTGTACTTTTAGGTGTCAGGGAAAATGTATGGAGTAAAAAGTACATTGTTTTATTTAGGAACGTAGTAAAGTAAAAGTTGTCAAAAATATAAATAGTAAAGTTCAGATACCCCCCCAAAAACTACTTAAGTCGTATTTTAAAGTATTTTTACTTAAGTACTTTACACCACCGGCAACAGGAATAGCAATCTCCTGGCTCTGGGCTCAGCTTGGCATCACATACAAAAGGCAAGGGTGGAGTGGAACTAGGCAAACATAAACAGGTTAGATGGGAGGGGTGTGGGAGTGATTCAGCATTTCACTAACTACATGTAACCTTTATGTCAGACACTATGCTGTTGATATACAGTATAATCTGTATAGTAATCTGATTGGTTAGCAGTGCTTTATATTTGCCATAACATGTAAACATCTGAGTGTAGCTAGCACTACTAACTTCTTCATGCAGGAGGCTTCCTAATACAACGTTCTAGTATTGGATTGTAAAAGTATAGAAAGTATAAAGAAATAAAATGTAATATAACGTTTTTAGACAGACAGTATAAAATATATACATATACGTATCTAGAGAGAGTAGTGCAGTGTGCACATTCCTCTCTCTCACACACACATGCACACATCCACACGCACGTATACACACACACACGTACACGCATTCACAAGCACTTACACACATACACAAATGCATGCAAGTCCTGAAGAAAGGTTCAGATCAATAATTAGTACTAAACGCAGCTCTACTTCTAACAGACGTCTCCTGAAGTGGTTGTAACATCTTAGAACGTCTCTAGAAAGCTTTTAAAAAAAATACTATTTTTAAAATACTATGTGCAATATAGAGCTGCTGCTGTTTGGCTGAGCCAAAGCTCTGATATAAAATACATTTCTGCTCTCATGCATATACACTGTACATACCACAAAACTCAGACAGGGAACACACATCAGAGCTGGAGGCCAGAACATTCCCCCACATGTCCTTTGGGGGGGTGCAGGGGTGTATTGTGTGATATTGTGGTGCAGGGGTGTCAAACTTTCGGCACAGTTTAATATAGAGAGCCATGTCTTATACATACAAATGTTTGAAATATAACCACTTTTCACTGTGGCCCTCCAGATCTGGGTGAAACCCCAATGTGGCCCTTGGCCCTCCTGGTATAGTGTGTGGGTAGTGAATGACAGTGTGTGGATCTTTGAGCCTTCTACAGCATATTTAGGTCCAGGTAGTGCCCTCCCTGCCTGGTCAGGAGAGGGGGGAAGGGCATCAGAGCATCACCGCTGCTGGACTGACCAATCATACTGCTCAGTCCAGGCAATGCCTCCATAGGACTCTACAGAGAGAGGGAGAGAGGCAGGGAGAGAGGGCAAGGAAGATAGAGAGAGGAAGTGAAAAGGGAGAAAACGTCAGTACAAGGAAAGGAGTCTATGTGGTTTGAAGGTTTCTTGTCCCAGCACCAGAGGATTCCATCACCTAGTCCACCAGCTCCCCACCTGACACTAGTACAGCACTGATAACACTATCTAGCACACTACAACGCCCCAGGGAGGAAAGGGGAACACACCTTGGAAGGGCTGAGTCAGACAGCACCAGGTAGAAATTGACCATGTAGAACAGGTACAGTTCTAGGTTCCACCAGAGAATGTGGTTAGAGCGTTGGGCCTGTAACCAAAATGGTTGCTAGGTCGAATCCCCGAGCTGACAAGGTATAAATCTGTTGTTCTGCCCCTGAACAAGGCAGTTAACCCACTGTTCCTTGGCCATCATTGTAAATAAGAATTTGTTCTTAACTGACTTACCTAGTTAAATTAAATAAAAGAGGTTAGGATTGGGTGTGTGGTGTATTCTGATCCTAGAGGTTAGGATTGGGTGTGTGGTGTATTCTGATCCTAGAGGTTAGGATTGGGTGTGTGGTGTATTCTGATCCTAGAGGTTAGGATTGGGTGTGTGGTGTATTCTGATCCTAGAGGTTAGGATTGGGTGTGTGGTGTATTCTGATCCTAGAGGTTAGGATTGGGTGTGTGGTGTATTCTGATCCTAGAGGTTAGGATTGGGTTTGTGGGGTAATCTGATCTGCACTGTAAAAATACTGATGTCAAGAAGGAAATCAGCTGCAATAGGATTGTGAGTTTTCTCAACAAAATGTTGTTTAACAAACTCACAATCCTATTGCAGCTGGTTGCCACAGATCTAGGATCAGATTATCCAACTCACCCAATCCTAACCACAGATCTAGGATCAGATTATCCAACTCACCCAATCCTAACCACAGATCTAGGATCAGATTATCCAACTCACCCAATCCTAACCACAGATCTAGGATCAGATTATCCAACTCACCCAATCCTAACCACAGATCTAGGATCAGATTCCCCCCCCCCCCCCATCAGGGGGTAGAAGACATCTGATCCTGGACCAGTGGTTGGGGGGGAACTTCTACTCTGTGTCCCGATCAACACAACATTCTCTGGTGGAACCATCCTCTTTTTTTACAGTGTGTGGTTTGGGGCATTGAAATCCCCCCTAGCTAGACTCTACCCCGTGACCCCCTAGTAACCCGGAATCTCAAACCACACCCACAACCACGTCGTCCCGGAGACGAAGGAAAGGAGAAACACGCCCCATGACCCTGTCAGCCAATCCTTACCTTCCGCCTGCCTAGGTCACACCCCTTAAATACACACCCACTCTTTGGGCTGCGTGAGCAGGGTCCGGGAGGGATCGTGATCGTGCATGTTAGCATGAGCGTGCACAAGGCCATCCTCAGTAGCGTACTATAGTGTTGAGGGGGACAGAGACACAGCGGACTGAGACAGAGACAGGCTGGGATGGGCTGTGTGTTCAGAAGAGTCAGCCGTTACAAGATGCTTCCTGCTGATTTATCTACAGTACATAGTATCACCTCAACTTCCAAACTAGTGTTCATGAGCACAGGCTGAACTCACTGGCTATTTCCTAGTGTATCAGTGAGGAGCAGCCTCTTGTAAATCAAGTCCATGCAGGCAGTGGAGATCCACCCAACAGAATGCCTGTGGGTGTTTGTGAGGGAGGGAACAGAACAGGGAGGGTAGACCTGACTAACTTGTTTGATAGCCTCCAGGCAAACACAGTGGATACCTGACAGTATAGTACACTCCTCCATTAGCAGATTTGAATACTTCCTTTGGATCGACCGTGAGACATGAGAGGACACGGCAACACATACTATACCGGTCACATTGCACACACACACACTTTCTCTAGCACACATGAACGTACACACAGTCTTGTATATCTAAGCGTGTGGAGACACACAATTCAGTCTCATTCAAAATCCTATTTTTCCTAACCCCTAAACCTACCCTAACCTTAATGCCAAAACCTAACCCCTAACCCTAAAACTAACCCTAGCTCCTAAACCTAAACCTAATTCTAACATGCTGACCAGACCGGGCATGTCGTGTGTGCGAGCGTCGCAAAATAAATTTAGAAATCTATGTTATTCAATTATTGCACCCACACTGCTCGCGCGCGCCAACGAGCGTCTGCGATGCCAAGGGCTAAAATAGAAGTCCTTTCTATTTCTGACGCAGATCGCGCTGCAAGTCCTGCCTCTCCCATCTCCTCATTGGTTTATAGAAGCAGGTACCCACGTGCCATCTCCTCATTGGTTTATAGAAGCAGGCACCCACGTGCCATCTCCTCATTGGTTATACCCACGTGGGTGATTGAAAGACGAACTGTTTTGCTGGTTGTCGTGGTAATACTATGAAAGTGTAGATGCCAATCACCATATAAGTTCAAAGATGAAAAAGCCTGGAAGGAGGAGAGATGACTAGAAACAATTCGGTTTGCCGTTTTATGTGTGGATTAATTGTCGGAGTAGAGGACCTTGTACATTTCAGGTAAAATAACAACTCAATGTTTATATCCCAGGACAAATTAGCTAGCAACAGCAAGCTAGCTAAATAGGACAAATTAGCTAGCAAGTGCAAGCTAACTAGCTAAATTGCCATACATGTTTAATGCTTTTCGACCTGTCCCCAAATGAATGTCATTGATTCAGAGTTTGTTTTGATATTTTAACCTGCGTGTCGTGATCGTGTTTGGTGTAGGGGGACAAAATAAATGTATGCACGATGGCGCACGATGGTGCACGTGCGCAGCCGGTTTGGGTTCCGTGTTACCCTAACACTAATTCTAACCTTAACCATAAACCTCCTAGAAATAGCATTTCACCTTGTGGGGACTAACAACATGTTTGTTTACTATTCTTGTGGGGACTTCTCTTCCCCTCAAGTATAGTTAAACACGTCCAAGTGCACACACACACACACACACACACACACACACACACACACACACACACACACACACACACACTGTTTACCTGGTATCCCTGAATGGTGTTGAGCAGTTCTTTATAGGCGAGGCCATGCATACGGATCACTCCCCCAGGGGAGGGCAGGGGGGTGGGGGAGGGGTAGTACCCTATAGTGTTGGGAGAACCTGGGGGGCTGGAGAGAGGGAGGGGAGAAGAGAGGAGAGGAGAGAGAGAGGGAGAGGAGAGAGAGTGAGAAGAGAGGAGAGAGAGGGGGAGGAGAGAGGGTGAGGAGAGAGAGAGGGTGAGAAGAGAGGAGAGAGAGGGAGAAGAGAGTGTGAAGAGAGTGTGAAGAGAGGAGAGAGAGAGGGAGAAGAGAGGAGAGAGAGAGTGAGAAGAGAGGAGAGAGGGGGAGAAGAGAGGAGAGAGAGGGTGAGGAGAGAGAGGGTGAGAAGAGAGGAGAGAGAGGGGAGAAGAGAGGAGAGAGAGGGAGAAGAAAGTGTGAAGAGAGGAGAGAGAGGGGAGAAGAGAGGAGAGAGAGGGTGAGGAGAGAGACAGGGTGAGAAGAGAGGAGAGAGAGGGAGAAGAAAGTGTGAAGAGAGGAGAGAGAGGGAGAGGAGAGAGAGAGGGAGAAGAGAGGAGAGAGAGGAGAGAGAAGAGAGTGAGAAGAGAGGAGAGAGAGAGGGCGAAGAGAGGAGAGAGAGGGAGAAGAGAGTGAGAAGAGAGGAGAGAGAGGGTGAGAAGAGAGTGAGGGGGAGATATAAGGAGTGAGTTGGAGAGGCCATAACAAACAGAGCATTATACATCCTGAAATGCCATGAGGTGTGTGTGCTTAGAGTCATACAGTAAATATCTGTTAATAAGGAAAAAACACACAATTTCACATGTGGAAAATCATGTGAAAATGTGTTTTTGTAACACTTCATGTGTTTTCACTTGTAGTTTCATGTTATCACATGTTGCTTTACATGTTGTCACATTATCACATTAACTTCATATAAGATCACATGAAAACATGTTTTTGGAAAACGTCACGTGTTCACGTGAACTCCATGTGGTTTTTCCATCAGGGATATCACATCCAAATGAACTTCAATGCTGAGGAGGAGGGGAGGGGGAGGGGGAGGGGAGGAGAGAAAGGTCATTGTGGTCCTAGTGCTGTTTGCTCTTCCGTCTGACACCCCACTACCGTTCAGTCATTAACTACCCTTGTGTATGTCCCCTCCCTCCCAGCCCCCAAGGTACTTACAGGATATGACTGGATGTTTTATGGGGCTAACAGTTCTTATCTGGGGCACTGATATCATTAACTACCCTTGTGTATGTCCTTCCCCACAAGCCAGAATAGTCCTTACCTGGGATAGTATGCAGTGTAGTTCATGTAGAGCTGAGTGCTAGCTGGGTAGTAGGCGTGTCCAGGTCCTAGGGGGCGGGGACTCAGCAGCACCTGCCCAATGGGCGGGAAGAGGCCGGCAGCCTCAGCCGGCAGGATGGAAGGGACGGGTGGGAAGGAGTAGGAGGGAGGAGACAGACCTGGGGAGGGGGGATTGGGGGTGGGGTAGTGGGGGGGTAGTTAGACAACACGCCAAGGCAAGGACACGGAAAGGACACATGCCCAACACGGCACACAGAGAACTACAGATCCCCTGGTCCCCTCTAAAGACGGCCGCTGTAAGCAGACTACAGTGTGCTTCCCAGTCGTCTACAATGGCTATGTGACATGGTCCGGTTGTAGTTTGTTTCTAGGAGAGGCTTCTGCAACAACCACCCTCCTCAATGAACACCTTTAGTTTCTACAGACGTGTGTTTGGGCTTGACTCCTGACCCCCCTAATGACCTCACTATTACTAGACATCACAATGACTAGACATCACCATCACTACACACCAGAGCTCAATGACTAGACATCTCCATCACTACACCAGAGCTCAATGACTAGACATCTCCATCACTACACCAGAGCTCAATGACTAGACATCTCCATCACTACACACCAGAGCTCAATGACTAGACATCTCCATCACTACACCAGAGCTCAATGACTAGACATCACCATCACTACACACCAGAGCTCAATGACTAGACATCTCCATCACTACACACCAGAGCTCAATGACTAGACATCTCCATCACTACACACCAGAGCTCAATGACTAGACACCACCATCACTACACACCAGAGCTCAATGACTAGACATCACCATCACTACACACCAGAGCTCAATGACTAGACACCACCATCACTACACACCAGAGCTCAATGACTAGACATCTCCATCACTACACACCAGAGCTCAATGACTAGACATCTCCATCACTACACACCAGAGCTCAATGACTAGACATCTCCATCACTACACACCAGAGCTCAATGACTAGACATCACCATCACTACACACCAGAGCTCAATGACTAGACATCTCCATCACTACACACCAGAGCTCAATGACTAGACACCACCATCACCTACCCATACAGAAGCATCCAGATAGCACATCGCATCAACATCTACCTCACTACACACCAGAGCTCAATGACTAGACATCATCCATCACTACACACAGAGCTCAATGACTAGACATCTCCCTTCACTACACACCAGAGCTCAATGACTAGACACCAGATCCATGACTACAGCTCCATCACTACACACCAGAGCTCAATGACTAGGACATCCTCCATCACTACACACCCGAGCTCATGCCTAGCCCACCATCTCCACCATCACTAACACCACCAGAGCTCAATGACTAGGACATCCACCATCCACTACACACCAGAGCTCAATGACTAGACATCTCCATCACTACAACACCATGAGCTCAATGACTAGACACCTATCCATCACGACACACCAGAGCTCAATGACTAGACATCCATCACTACACACCAGAGCTCAATGACTAGACATCTCCATCACTACACACCAGAGCTCAATGACTAGGACATCTCCATCACTACACACCAGAGCTCAATGACTTAAGACACCACCATCACTACACATTCCATACTACACACCAGAGCTCAAATGACTAGACACACCATCACTCACACCATCACTCACACAGAGCTCACTGACTAGACATCACCATCACTACACACCAGAGCTCAATGACTAGACCTCTCCATCACTACACACAGAGCTCAATGACTAGACAACACCATCACTACACACCAGAGCCTCAATGACTAGACATCTCCATCACTACACACAGAGCTCAATGACTAGACATCTCCATCACTACACACCAGAGCTCAATGAATAGACAATCCTCCATCACTACACCCAGAGTCATGACCACCACCATCACTACACACCATCACTACACACCAGAGCTCAATGACTAGACATCACCATCACTACACACCAGAGCTCAATGACTAGACATCTCCATCACTACACACCAGAGCTCAATGACTAGACACCACCATCACTACACACCAGAGCTCAATGACTAGACATCTCCATCCCTACACACCAGAGCTCAGCTCCACCCACCTCTCCCACAGCCCCACTGATTGGACACACTCTGACTGGAAGACTCAAGCCCAATCCTAAATCAATCCTGAGTCCCTACCTTCAAGTCACTTTTGTAATATTGCTTACACACCTATCCAATACGTCCATTAAATTGGGATCCATTTGGAATTGGGCTAGAGGCCTCACACATGCCAAGCACACATAAACCATTGGAACACACTGTTTTTAATCAGAGTGTGTGAAGAAGATGTTTACATTGAACAGTCAGTGAACTACAGATTTCTCCCCGCATGCAAATTCACCAAAGTCACACAGAATTTTCACCAATCCCAAGGGGTAACACACACAAACACACACACTCACACTCAGACACACACCCCAGGTTCCTACCCCTCTGGTCAGGTCAGACGCTCCTGCCCTCCCAGAGATCTAGATTTGAGAGAACCCAGACAGAAAAGAAGACAGGGGGCAAGATTTAACCTCTGACCTTTAACCCCTCACCCTTTCCTGCCCCCTGGTCTGTGGCAGCCCACCTACCCTGCGGTCCCGAAGCGCCCAGCTCCCAGCAGCACTTACGTCTGGACTTACATGGCGGCGGACTGAGCCCTGTCCCACTCCTGGTCCGGGTGTGTGTGTGAACGTGTGTGTGTGAGAGGGATCCTCCCATCAACACCAGACCCATCTCTTCAGCACTACAGGGGAACACCTCCACATAGCGGCTGTTAACCCCTCGCTTGCCAGCCTGGCCCGGACCAGACATCACCTGCTTGTGGACCCGCTGGGAGGCAGAGAAAGCCCGCTCCGCTGAACGCATCTGGATGAAACAGTCCCCTGACGGACGACCCTATGGAGATACACACACAAAGCAGGGTAACTCTAGTATCAGTACGTATAGTGTGTGTGTGTGTGTGTGTGTGTGTGTGTGTGTGTGTGTGTGTGTGTGTGTGTGTGTGTGTGTGTGTGTGTGTGTACCTGTTGGTTGACCACCATGTGTACTCCGTGTAGTCTGATGTCGTGTGTGTATTCTCCTAGGAAGGCCAGTATGTCCTCTATGGTGGCGGTGTAGGGCAGCCCCCTCAGCCTGAGGCAGTCCCTCACACCACCAGGAGAGGGCAACAGAGACACAGAGGGCAACATTGACACCAGGGGGGCTGGAGCCACGGCGATCAGAGGGGCTGACGTGTACCGGTTC